>NC_091950.1:80431908-80506908 GCF_031021105.1 Erythrolamprus reginae
ACAGGGGTTTATCCTCTGTCCTGGTGCTCCTAGATCTCTCAGCGGCTTTCGATACCATCGACCATGGTATCCTTCTGCACCGGTTGGAGGGGTTGGGGGTGGGAGGCACTGTGCTTCAGTGGTTCTCCTCCTACCTCTCTGGCCGGTCGCAGTCGGTGTTAGTGGGGGGTCAGAGGTCGACTCCGAGGTCTCTCCCTTGTGGAGTACCCCAGGGGTCGGTCCTCTCCCCCTTGCTATTTAACATCTACATGAAACCGCTGGGTGAGATCATCCAAGGACATGGGGTGAGGTATCATCAATATGCCGATGATACCCAGCTTTACATCTCCACCCCATGCCCAGTCAACGAAGCGGTGGAAGTGATGTGCCGGTGCCTGGAGGCTGTTGGGGCCTGGATGGGTGTCAACAGACTCAGGCTCAACCCGGATAAGACGGAGTGGCTGTGGGTTTTGCCTCCCAAGGACAATCCCATCTGTCCGTCCATTACCCTGGGGGGGGAATCATTGACCCCCTCAGAGAGGGTCCGCAACTTGGGCGTCCTCCTCAATCCACAGCTGACATTAGAGAACCACCTTTCGGCTGTGGCGAGGGGGGCGTTTGCCCAGGTTCGCCTGGTGCACCAGTTGCGGCCCTATCTGGACCGGGACTCATTACTCACAGTCACTCATGCCCTCATCACCTCGAGGTTCGACTACTGTAATGCTCTCTACATGGGGCTACCTTTGAAAAGTGTTCGGAAACTTCAGATCGTGCAGAATGCAGCTGCGAGAGCAGTCATGGGCTTACCCAGGTATGCCCATGTTTCACCATCACTCCGCAGTCTGCATTGGCTGCCGATCAGTTTCCGGTCACAATTCAAAGTGTTGGTTATGACCTTTAAAGCCCTTCATGGCACTGGACCAGAATATCTCCGAGACCGCCTTCTGCCGCACGAATCCCAGCGACCGATTCGGTCCCACAGAGTGGGCCTCCTCCGGGTCCCGTCAACTAAACAATGCCGGTTGGCGGGCCCCAGGGGGAGAGCCTTCTCTGTGGCGGCACTGGCCCTCTGGAACCAACTCCCCCCGGAGATCAGAACTGCCCCTACTCTTCCTGCCTTCCGTAAACTCCTCAAAACCCACCTTTGCCGTCAGGCATGGGGAAACTAAATATCTCCCCCTGGGCACGTTGAAGTTATATATGGTATGCCTGTATGTGTGTATGTTAGTATTGGGGATTTTCTTAAACTTATAATATTTTAATTAATTGGATTGTATTGGATTGTTTTTCACTTGTTGTGAGCCGCCCCGAATCTTCGGAGAGGGGCGGCATACAAATCCAAATAATAAATAAATAAATAAATAAATAAATCTAGGATCACTATAAAATCATATACTTGTTCCTTAAAGAAATTACAATCATGTCCAGAAGAAGCAGCGCCTATAATTCATGGATATATTTCTGTTAATTTTACTGATTTATAATTCAAGTTTTCCTAAAATGATGATTCATATACTGTATATACAATTCTAGTAGTGTCAAAAATGATCAATACATCATAATCTAAATAATGGTATCTTGGTAGAACAGTGGCAATTTAATTTAATTTAATAAATGACACTATCAACTTTTCATTTCAAATATATAAATTCCCTGGTGTCTCCAAGATACATATTTAAGTGGAATTCCTAAGAGGAATTTAACTGAATCCCATAATCCACTAATTTTGGAGTGATCCCTTCAAAATCAGGGGAACTACTGTTATAACTGTTGGGAGGTCTGAAATTTAATTCCCTTTAGAATCTAAGTGCCAATCACCCAGCCTATAAAAAGTGCCATTTGATGCATAGATTCCACAGTACTTGACATATGCAGATCTCTTAAGTTAATGATAGAAATGCTGATTAAAGGTGACTGCAGCATTTTTTTAAGAGTGCCTGGGAGGTTAAATCCATAATAGTATAGGAATTAACAAGATATATGAATACATATAATTTCTGTTCCATATATAATAATTTCAGTCATTCAATATTAAGCAGTAACAACATTATAACATTGTTATAAACTTCTAATTTTTGTTGCTTCTAATACATTTGCTGAAATATATTTTGTTCTACACAGGTTTCAGAATAAAAGCCCATATGGTGCAATGATTAAGGTGCTGGATGAAAACCATGGCAACCCAGCTTGTTCTGGTCCTTCTTTAAGCACAGAAACCAGCCAGGTGACCTTCAGCACTTCCGAGCCCAAATCAGCATCATGCTCTTCACCAGGGGTATCAAACTGGTGTCGTTATGTGATGTATCATGTCGCTAAATCGAACGTGGGTGTGGCCAGCCCTCGGGTTGCGCGTTTGACAGCCCTGTTCTACATTAAAGTGACTGGACAGTGTTGTGCAATACGACAATTGAACCTCCAGACTAAAATTCCTGCTGTACTGAACATCGGCAGCATTACTGTAAGGATTGCAGTGCAAATGAAACAAACCCTCAACCCAGCAAGACAAGGAGCAACTGCAACAGTGATGGGTTGCTACCAGCACACTGGCAGTGGCAGTGGAAAGCTCCACCCATCTACCTTGACATCATCACGGGCGATCTGTGTATGTGCAGAAGGTTCTGCAAATACACAGAAACACTAGGCGCAAGCAAAGAAAGCGCGCACACGCATACATTCACAGTTCCGAACCAGTAGCGAAGGTAAGTGAAACCCATTAGGTGTCAGTGTATAATAATGCCATTTGGAATTTGGAAATGTCATGGTATGAGAAAGGGGTATGAATGTTGTTTGATGGTGGGCACTTTGAGCATTGAGCACACTGTTTGTGTTGTGTGAATATTTTGTTATTATAAAAATCAATAAAAATTATATATATATAAAAAAGGAAATGTCACAGTGAGAATAGAATGAAGCTGAGTACTGGAAGGAGGTTCAATTGCCTTATTTATTTATTTATTTATTTATTTATTTATTTATTCATTCATTCATTCATTCATTCATTCATTCATTCATTCAATTTTTATGCCGCCCTTCTCCTTAGACTCAGGGCGGCTTACAACATGTTAGCAATAGCACTTTTTAACAAAGCCAGCCTATTGCCCCCACAAGCCGGGTCCTCATTTTACCCACCTCGGAAGGATGGAAGGCTGAGTCAACCTTGTGATGAGATTTGCCAAACACTGTCCAGAATATAAAGGAAAAAAAAGTTTTGGATTTTTTTTCCTGCTGGAAATCCTGAGAAAATCTGGAAAAGACTTTCTTTCTGACTCATCTGTAATGATTCATGTGTAGTTCTCAAGTTTATTGTGCCTACTGGTTCCCTTTTATTAGAGGGACATTCCTGCTGCCACATACAATACAGTAATTCCATTTTTTGGGGAACTTTGGTTAAAAAAACACAACAACAGTGTATATGAAGGTATGACTAATTTTTCTGGCAAGTGTACACTTGACTCGCGCAAAACAGGTCTCCTGCATTTTGCCCCACTGGGTCTTTTTAATTTGTTGAAAGAGAAATTGTTTTCAAGCAGTATTTCAAAGCAGAAAGGAATTTCAGAGAAATCTTTGTATGTGAAGCGTGTCTTTTTTTTTGCACAGTTATGAGATGTTAGGAATATTAGGAATATTTTTTCAAGGAATGTGTGTGTGTGTAGGTACGAACCTCATAATCAATTAACTAACTATAAAAAATCTAAGAGAAAACCACATTGACCAAAGCGATAAACCAATTGAAACCAGATTGAAACTAATGTGCGCCGCACCCCATAACCTGTCCATCCTCAATCCCCAATGTGAAGTAAGTGAAAAACTGCCACAATAAAAGTTGAAACCGTAAAAAATTCCTACTTGGCCCCTAAAAGGCGACCCTAGAAGCACATTGAAAAATAGAGGTGGACGGGCGGGCGGGTGTTCGCTCTTGCTGTGACAGGCGGGGTGAAAAGGAGGAGCCCCGGCTGCACAGCCCTATTTATATGGTCTGCAACGCACGCCTCCGGCTGTTAAAACAGCCCTGGCTTGTTGCCGAAGCAACAGGAAGCCGGGGCAAAAAAATGGGGTCTTCCTGCGCAGCCCTGGTTACAGGGCACACAGACATGCCTGCGGCTACAGAAGCCTCAGCGGTTGCCAAGGCAATGGGGGATATCACGCATTATCTTGCGCGTTCTCCCCCCATGCTGGTGACAGCGCCAGGAGCCACATTCCTGCTGCTCCCTTGCAATTTCAGCTGGCTGTTTATTTGGCTGGCCGTTCATTTTTGTCCCATAAGTAACACCTGGTTTAGTTGAGTGAGTCCCCTCTTCCAAAGCTTTGAAGTGCATCAATATTCAACCAGCCTGGATAATGTATGTTTAATGTTGACAATATATATGTTGTGCACACTTTTTATTATTTCTGTTTTAGTCTTGTCTGTGATTTTTGTCTTCCTTTTTAAATTAACCTTTTAGTTGTTTATTTTATATGTAACATCTTATCTTTGAAATAAATACAAAAAAATAAAAAAATAAAAAAAGTAAAGTGGATCAGCCTAAAATGATATGAAATGCATCACTTTACATTAAACAAACACAGTCCTCAGAGAGGGGCAGCATGCAAATGTAATAAATAATAATAATAGTATAATAATAATAATAATAATAATAATAATAATAATAATAATAAATATGATAATGGATTCTTCTATCCTACTTTCAAAGTATAAAAGAACAAAGATACCAGCAGGTTTCGACGTATAAATTTGAAAAATAAATAAATAAAAATAAATAAATAAGTTCTCTCCAGCCCTGGTCTAGAATGGAAGTTGAACTTCATTGGTTAGTAATTGACTGTTTAAATAAACTACTGGGGACCAAAACTGGATTGTCCTTCTAGGAATTTGCACATTCTTCAGATTGAATCTGAGTCCAATACCTTCACTTTCCTAATCACAATAAGTTCAGGATACTTAGCAAAGACAGGATACTGAGCAATCCTATTCAATGCAAATAATTACAGTATTGATAAGCAGGGGTATTTAAATATTTTAGCAAGGCGTTCTCAGCCCAGTTGCTGGGTGGGCATAACCATGATAGGTGTGGCCTAGTCAGTCTCCTGCACCATGGTGTGTGTGTGGTGGGGGAGGGTTGCCCTCCTGGTCTCTGGAAGCTGTTTTCGCCCTCCAGGAGGGCGAAAACAGCCTCCCCTGGTTCTAGATGCCCTCTCCCCAAACTTATAGTAGGCCCATTTTTCACCCTCCTGAGCACATACCCTACACTTACCTGCATAAAAAATGGGTCATGTGGGGACTCCTGGGACGGACGGAACAGTGTAACTGGGCCAGCCAGGAGTGGAATTTGGGGATTTTGAGTGGGATTTCCAAACT
Organism: Erythrolamprus reginae; assembly: GCF_031021105.1. Classification (NCBI taxonomy): domain Eukaryota; kingdom Metazoa; phylum Chordata; class Lepidosauria; order Squamata; family Dipsadidae; genus Erythrolamprus; species Erythrolamprus reginae. The sequence continues at coordinate 80,437,244 of NC_091950.1, forward strand.
GCACAGAATCTTAGCTAGAAGTTCTCCCAAACCCATGCGAACCCCTACCAGCCCATCCCTGTTTATAAATGGCTCTATTTAAGAAGCATTTATAACAATTCAGAATATGGTTGAACTTCTCTGTATTTAGTATATTGACGTTAAAGAGCCTTGAAGAATAAACTGCATCGTTAAAATAATTTGATCTAAAAGATTTAGATCTGCAATCCATTATTGATATAAAAGTTCATCAGTTTTTTCTCACGTAGCTTTTTCTCTGTGGATTTCAGTTCCAAGATCTGAAACTGTAAATTAAAGCACTTAGTCACTCTGTCAGGCAGGCAGGGAAACATAGATATAGTAATCAGCCAGCCTGGAATCTAGTATCTATTGGGAGTCCTGGAATAGATCTCAGCAGGCTGGGCACTGTGCACCCACCCATTCTACAATACTGTGATTACAGCAGGTAGGTGGTTCACCTAAGTGTACATTTCAGATATGCAGGAGTCCAGAGTAATGTGTGGTATGATTTACTCATATTTGTCAAGATGTTTACAATAATAGCATGATTGGTATTTGTGCCACTGGCTTGTCTTTCATACTTTCTGATTCTGAGACCTTGACAGAAACATTATTTTGAAGAAAAGACTTGGAGATAATTAAATACAATCATATGGACTTTCTATATTCATAAACTGTTTGTACGATTCCTGGCAATCTTTAGCACTACTTATAGACATTTTCTATAATCAAAATGAAAAGAAAACAAGATGAATTTCATCCCATGGTATTATCACATAATTTATAATAAGAGATTTGACTCATCACATGGTACCTTCTTATAATACTGGAATGTAAATATGGTGGTTCCCAATCAACAGACTAGTAATTAAGGCAATTTCAATTCAATATTTCTGGAGAGTAAGATAAAGTTAGTTTAAATTAAGGATCACATTAATTTATTTAATTAATACATTTTAAGTTTAAAATTAAACTACAATTTCTATGATATGTGGAAGTCATGGTATGTTAAAGTATAAAACACAATAATCATTTTACCATATCTGTAGGAGATGTACATCAATCATAAAATGTTAAATGGCCAATTAGTGGCAGTCTCGTCTATTGTGGTTAAGGCTTGAGGCTAAAAAAACTGATGAATTCTAGACCAACCACAGTAAAAGAGAAATTGAATATTATTATAAAAATTAATAGAAATAGAGATAAACAAACAGCAGAATAAACTCTCAATTACAGACCAAGCTGGCCATTAATCGAATACTTACGCCTGTACTAAGTGTTAAAATAATGAACTTGACCGATTCCCATTCTCAAGTTTTAGAACATAGCCTGTAACACAGATAGAAGGTTTTTTATCAGCTGAAATATATGATTGGGATCTATGACGAAGATCTCAACTCAAGCCTTTGATGAGATCCAATGTGGGAGTCCAAAAATCAGGTTAGACACAACTGCACGATCCAAGCTCATCTTTGTACATGCAAGTGAGGCAAAAATGGCGGAACTTTACTTATATAGTTGCTATTCGAATCTTTTTGTACACGCTTCCCCTGTACATGTTCCTACATCTTTTCTGAGGTGGGAAGGGAATAAGATACACAATGGCTGCCCTTCTCACTTTTATGTTGTGTATTTTTTGAGGAGTCCATATTTATGTACTCAAAATGTTTGCAGGATTGTTTCCCTTAAGGACACTAATGCTAATAATTAAAATAATAATAATCAAACACTATAAAGGGTAACATCCAAAATAAAAGCAAAATTAAAGTCAGAGGCGTGATAAAACACAAACCACAAATAGAGCAAAAGAGTATATATAAATACATAGACAAATATTCACATAAAACCCATTTGCCTTTTTATTTATAAATTTTATAAATATTTATTTAAATTTATACATTTTATTTATGTTTATTTTGCATTATTTACATTCAGCTTGCATTAAATGACAAGATAATATTGCTGTTTAAAATGTAGAAGCAGGGGGATAAGTATTCAAGACAGTTTTTGGACAGTTAATGTTAGGAATCTGTATTGATACAGCTATGCTGAAATATTGTTAGCAACATCATTTCCAAGATGAAAACCTATATCAGCATTATAATATTTTACTATTCTGAGATGTCATCTTCATTCATGTTTATGTGCTTTTTCCATGAACTTAGCATGCCTCCCCCCCCCCCCCCCCACACACACACATTTTATTTCTGGGCAAACCTTGGCTGTAATGCTGGTATTTTCCTGTAACTTCTTTTCTTTCATCTCTACTGCCAAGGAAAATTATTAGCTGGCTAGAACCTACCTGTGATTCCTCCCAGTGGCATTTAATGGATAGCAAAGGGCAGTGGCATCAAATGACTCTTGCTTCAGAATTGCAGCTGACAAAGAATCAAAGCTCCATTATGCCCACATATACCATATGCAGACATTATACAAACATTGGGTGTCTGGGTGAAAAAGTCTGTTGGTTCCCATGCTTAAATGAATCAGAAACTGTGAGATGGCATAGGTCTAAGAACGATTCCTGTAAACAGATGTTGATGTAGTTGCTTACCATTGCATGAACACTATTTCTTCAGAATATCGACAACCAAATTTCTCCATGGACCCATTATGCCTCTCCAGTGATTGCTAAGTGTTTACAGCCACAATAATGCTCTTGTTTATGGTCTGTGGTTTCTCAATCCTTCTCTGTAATTTCCATACGGAAGGCCAACTCTCAGGTCTGCATATATTTACATGTTTTACTTGTAAGCTTTTAAGCATCAAATTATATAAAATAGAGGTGAGACCTCTGCCAGTTGAGTCTTTTCTTTCTTGTTTCAGTTGTGCTGAGATTTGGCAAGATAAATAAATAAACAAGGATGCAAAGAGGTACAAAATAAATGATAACTCATATTCCACAGGTTTGTATTTTGTTGACCCATTGCCAGCTTATCTCTATCGCTGTGTGAAGGGTGTTCATGTTTTGGTCCCCCTGCCAATGGAATGATAAGTGGATGCCCTCTAAGTGCATTTAGCTGTCAAAGACACAGTGCTTGCTGTGGTGCTATGCTTAGGATACAGCAACCCCATATCAAATGTTTTGCAAAATTGTTACGAGTTTTATTTGAGAAGAATAATACTGTGGGACTTCCACTGAATGTAATTGGTTCCCTATCAGAATAGCGATTATGAGGGGCGGAAACAGTCTGTTCAATCAACCAAAATGACAAGTAAAATGAAATAAAAGAAGTAAGGCTACTCTAACCAAGACTATAACTTACTGTATGTCCAAGAAATAAGCTTCATGCTGCCAAACTGAAACAGAGACCGAATGTTATTTTGTTTTGTTTACTTTATATGTGTTTCATTTTGTTGTTTTCCACTGAATGAACTTACCTAATAGGAGACAACATGTATTATTATTATTATTATCATTATTATTATTATTATTATTAATTAGATTTGTATGCCGCCCCTCTCCGTAGACTCGGGGCGACTCACAATACAATAAAAACAGTTCATGACAAATCTAATAATTTACAATTTAAAAAAATATTTTTTTAAAAACCCATTATTAAGCAGACATACATACAAACATACCGTACATAAATTGTATAGGCCTGGGGGAGATATCTCAGTTCCCCCATGCCTGACGACAAAGGTGGGTTTTGAGGAGTTTATGAAAGGCAAGGAGGGTAGGGGCAGTTCTAATCTCTGGGGGGAGCTGGTTCCAGAGAGTCGGGGCCACGACAGAGAAGGCTCTTCCCCTGGGGCCCGCCAACCGACATTGTTTAGTTGACGGGACCCAGAGAAGGCTCACTCTGTGGGACCTAATCAGTCGCTGGGATTCGTGCAGCAGAAGGCGGTCTTGGAGATATTCTGGTCCGATGCCATGAAGGGCTTTATAGGTCATAACCAACACTTTGAATTGTGACCGGAAATTGATAGGCAACCAATGCAGACTGCGGAGTGTTGGTGTAACATGGGCATACATGTAGGTAAAATCAATGATTTTTTTTTTTTAAATTGATATAGGAAGAAAAGAATATGGGTTTAGGCTGGGTGCTACCTTCTCTAATTTTTCTATATTTCACGATTTGTACATCACAACCTTGAAAAAAAATTCTTGGCAGTTTATACTGAAACATGAAAAATAAAATGAGCATAAAACAATTTAAAATTACACAAATTATCCTCCCTCTGTGAATAGACTATAAAACTCTTGAAACAGAGTTATAAAAGGATTCCTAAATGAAAGCAGGGAAAACACTATAGATTTCTTAGAGGAGGAAGTTCAAATGGTTGGGGCTTCAGGTTGCACACCCCCATTTTAAAGAATGGATGAATATTAATTTATAAGTGGAAGCTTTTATTTTGCCATTCATTAAAGTTGTTTTATGGTTATTTTATACCTGTTCACTTTACAATTTTCACTGTTTATTTTACAACCTCAGGTTCTGCTCTAAAGTGATACACAAGTAATTATAATTAAAAAGTACAAAACTGAAAGGAAAATCTCTGCAAAAATATCAAAACATGTTTTAGTTACTGACACAGCCGGAAGAGGTAACAGTGATCCTCCCCCTAAAATACCTCTAAACAATGGGGTGTTTGACATTGATAAAAGCCTGAACTGTTGATACTCAGGTGAGTCTCCTTCTCTAAAATGAAGTGTTTCAACTGAGATAGCCTTAAATCTCGATTCCATGGATGGTGGGGATGGACAAGACTTTCCAGGGAAAATGATCATTTGAATAGATAGATTGTGAGAAAGTACTCCTTCATATGGTTCAACTTGCAGCAGCCACTGCAACCTTGCTGATTCTCTATGGCCTAGTCACCATGCGACAATTTGCAATGAGACAATTCAAAGTGGGATAACCCAAGAGTGGTTAAGTGAAGGGCAGTTGAAATCCTTGAGGTTGCGGTAAGATGCAATTCTACTTGTCTCTCTTTCTTGAGTTTCCCCATGTTGAATTATCCCATGGCAAGTTGGCAACACCAAGTTATCCTGAGACGAGATAGGTGTGGTGAGTGGACTGGGGCAAATTGTCCCATTCTACCTTCGTATTGCTTTGTCCTAAGGAATGAGATCATTAGAAGGCAATGGAGTAAGCCTCAAACAGGATGGAAAGATAGTGTATGATCAACCATCCAATTCCTCATAGCAATTTGTTTTGAGAAGCAAGCATTATATACAACTTATAACAATCTAACAAGGATGTTATTGTGATTTCTTATACCACAACTATCATGCAAGGTAAGGTGATGGGCAATATATAAATGCAATCTTAGTTTTAAACAAAAGCACTTCAGGACAAAGAGCTAGTTGTGTCACGCTGAATATTGCCAGCCACAGAGACATTCAGTAGTTAAAGAGTTAATGTGTGCCTTCCCTCTGATCACACCCCCTCATACATCATTTCCCACACATCATATCATATCACATCCACCTGCTTACGTAGCAAGCACATTCCTTTCTATTCGCCATGCTTTAGGCTGTTTTACAAGTGTCGCTCGTGGCACAATTTACTTTCTGTTTACTAAATAAAGTTTTGTTTGTTTTGATTCCTGCCTGCCGAGTCTAATTAAAAATCCATCCCTCGACAAGTTGGAACCCCTAAATCCATCATGCATTCAGGAGCACCAAAAAAAATCTGTTTATTTAGATTGGAATAAAATTGAACTATATACAGTTTAGCAAATTAACCACCCATTAATGGTATGTTCCTTTTGAATATTCAGACTACTATAGTACTCACTCAACTATTAATTTAAAATAAATACCGGTTATTTTTAGGCAAACATAATCCTGCTGCTTTATTAAGTGAGAAGATCTAGAATTACAGGGACTTCCTTTTCGGAAGTAATTCTGAACACCAGGTCAGATTCAAAAGAATAGTACAACTTTGGGGCATAACTAACAAACAGACCTACTGTATCTTATAAGAAACTTTCACTGTTTGTTCTATTCATATGACCAAAGATTTGACAATCATCCACAAGGTTTTGACATTCTGACTTTTCTAATAGTTTAGTGCAGAGTCTTAACTGCTTGAAAAAGCAGACAGAATCTTGTAGAAAATCTTCATAACTGATAATGAGAATCATCTTATGATTATCTGGTATTCAAAGAGGACCTCAATGGCCTCCACCACACAACAGCTGACATTTTTGGAGCATCAGAGGATGAAGCTTTTCTATGTTGCTGGTTTTCTTACTCCTGTTGGCCTCTTCTCAAATTATTTAGTGTCAGAGCAAACATGGTTCAGGCAAAAGCAGAATGATTTCCTAGACTTGTTTCTCAGTTTCCCAGCTACGAATCTCTGCCTTAAATTAGCTTGAAAAATGAGTAACTGTTTGATATAACCAGGATTTAGCACAGAAGGCTGAGGAGTCTTTCCCTTTGTATACTGAGCTGTGTACTTTTCAGAGTTTAAATGAAAATCATTTTACTTATACATCTGGCTCTGTCAAATGTATTTCAGTTTTCCAGTAAAAGCACCAGAACAATAAAAATAATAAAATTAATATTTAAAAAATTGAAACCTGTACACTTTTCTGTTGTAGCCATTAGGTAACATTGTAACTGCTTCTTTTTTGTCCGATTCAAAAAAGGAAATACAAAACAGTTTTGGTTTAAAAATGTATTGTTAGTGGGCACTGAATGGATGAATATGTATGAGGAATACTGAAAGCAAGAGATTTGGCTCTCTCCAAGGAGTTGGCACTTCTCCTGGAAAATTCAGGCATAGAAATGGTTAATGCAAGATTTCTCTCCCTTTCATTTCTACTCACTTTAGGATCTAGCAAAGGGCAGTCATATCTGATTGATATGCCATCATCAAAAAGCATCAGAAGAATAAAATTCATAGGCTGTGTCTGGGTGTACGTACGTATGTGTGTGTGTGTGCGTGTGGTGTGTGTATTTTTCCTCTGATTCTCTCAACTTGTGGTCAGCCATGCAGATTACAAACCAAAGAAATCACTTTTGCCAACTGAACTGTTATGTGTGCCTAGATTCTAATGACAGAATAATGAAACTCAAATGATGTTGCTTTAAGGGAGATTTTTCCTAATGGCAGGGCTGTTTTTTTTTAGTGTGTTATGTGTTCAAAAAGCTAAAGAAAAACATTTTTTTTAAAAAAATAATAATTGCAAGTCTTTCTGGAAAGAAAATCTACCTTAAGAAATTTCTTTAAGAAAGGGAACATTATTTCAGATTCTAACATTTCTGTCTGCCTATTATCATTAGTCATAAGCTAAGCCCTGCACTAAATGTCTACTGAGCACAGATAATGTTCATTTTGTCTGGAAGACAGGTTGCCGCCTGTCAAGGAGAGATGGAATAAATGACAGGTTTGGACTCTCTGCCTTGCAGGCATATTAGGCTAAGAAATCGCCAACATGATGAAAAATTATTTTGTCAAAAATTTGTAGGTCACCCATCATTGTCTAATGTATCTCGTGATTAATTGCTAGCATAGATCAGCATTATGTCTTTCCAGTGAATCGCTTAATTGTTGCCTGCTTCATGCTCTTAATGTAATGATGAGGCATCTGGCCCTTTCACATGTGCTTTCAAATGCCAGCGTTGCATCCAGGTTACAGGAATGGGGATGTTAAAGTTAAAAGATTTGTTGAAATGAGAACTTCCCAAACCCTTTTCTTCTCCTTTTGTTTCTTTTGCTCCCTTTTCGTCTTTATGGCAAAGCACACGGTAGGCTGCATGGTAGTGTTAATGTATGTAGATTTTATTTCTGATGAGTGATTATTTGACTGCTCATTTTACAAAGATTTATGGTGTGCTTTCTATCTCCTGACTGCAGCGCTACTCTTATCTTTAATAAAAGAGATGAGGACATTAATCAGCCTTTGTCAGGAGTCCTGACTAAGACATTAAATGTACTGTATAGGATAGGTAAACACGCTCCAGATCCTTCTCTACTCCAGTAGATCAGGCAAAAAAACACTCATTATATTTATCATAATTTCACATCTGCTGTTTTTGAAGCAATGTACCATGAGGCCATAAACTGTATTACAACTATGCATAAATTCAACTGATTTGTGACTGGAGCAACTAATTCCTAAAGTACATTTTAGAAAAACAAGCAGTGAGCCCTGAAATTGCAATTCCATAAAGGCACTAAATTACTGACTGAGGATTCAAGAATTTGCTTGATGTGATTTTGCAGTGACCATTTTATAAAAAGTGACAGTGTGCCTGTGATTGAGTCAATAAAATAAGGATGAATGAGCCATACACTCAAACAAGATTAAAGAGGAAGACAATGACAGAGGACAGATGCATGGGATATAAATAGAAGAAAGTATATTGCCCTCCCTCCCCAAAAAATAGTATTAGGATGTGACTATTAATAATGGGGAAATTAATTTGCACTGATCATTTTAATGCTGGTGGTAGTAAATGTGTGTCAGGAATCTAACATGAGCACCTTCTTTTTAGTTTAGGACAGGTAGAATGATAAGGGATAAGAATGCATATAATTGATGAGAAGGAGACTGAAGTAACCCTTTTAAAATATGACATACTGAGTTAATCTGTCTGAAGCTTTGAAAATTGGGATTAACACAGGCAATTGCCTTACTTTGCAAGTAGATTAAATGGGAGGGAGAAAACAATCAAATGACTTGTAAAAATATATAATATTGCACTTCTGAAAAAAAGCAGATGTAGGCTTGCAGAGCAGAAATTGAATTTTCTGTTTATCTATCAATGTTATGACGTTTATTCTGATTTTAAATGTACTTTGCTTAGATGTGTGGATTTAAATGGTTTGGTTTTAAACATTTTAAACTGGAAGTAAATCTCATAATTTGTATTATGATGAAAATAATATTAATGCATGTAAAATGGTCCAAAATAAAATGCAGAAGGGAATAAAAAAATATCCCGTACCCAATCTGGATATTAATGATAGGGAAAATACTAATCAATTATTGCTATTTTTTTAAAAAGGAGAGGAGGGATGACTTGGAGAAACAATGGAATTAATTATATGGTTAATGCAATTAGTAATTGTAAGTATAGCTATATGCATTAGCTTCATCCCAGTGTTTATGTGACCCTCAATGACTCAGGGTGGTGATGTCATTGAGGTCACCTTTTCTATCAATGTTGGCACCATGTATCATTTAAAATCTAATTCTGGAATTCAATTCTCCAATAACATTGTGTGTGTGTGTGTGTGTGTGTGTGTGTGTGTGTGTGTGTGTGTGAAAAATCTACCTCTGTCTCCCAGCAATTTGCCTCCCAGCAAACATCAAGCAGCAAATAGAACAGATGCTAGCACTCTTTGCTGTGTATTTCTGTGCATGTGTGCCTGACCCATAGAAATAGCAAAAGAGTTGGAGAAATGGCAGTATATTAATGCCAGAACGTTTTCTTAAATGTAGTCACACTAACTCCTCCCAATTAAATATATCTACTCCAAACATGACTAAGTCAGGGTTTAACTCAGCTGCCTTATCTTAATATTAAACAGGACACTATTACATTTCAGATTATACTTGTATAGATGCTGTTAAAATTGATGTGGCTTTCTGGAAATATATAATCATAATCATAATCATAATCATAATCATAATCATAATCATAATCATAATAATTACAGTAATACCTTGGTTAACAACCACAATCCGTTCCAGAAGGTTGGTTGTTAACAGAAATTGTTGTTATCCGAAACAATTTTCCCCATAGGAAATAATGGAAATGGATTTAATTGGTTCCCAGCCTTTATTTCTTATGGGGGAAATTGAAAATTGAGGATTTTTTTCTGCCCCCCCCCATTGTCCCTCACTCCCATCCCCTCTCCTTACCTCTTTACCCCTTATCCCCCATTGTTCCTCACTCCCCCTTCTCCTTACCTCTTTACTTCTTGCCTCTCTGCTTTCTTCCTCTCGTCAGTGGAGCAGCAAAGCATCGCTTTGGCTATGACGAGGCAAGCACTGATTTCGCTGGTCCCGGTGGTCCCGGTGGTGGCTTCTCTTTGAGGACACTGGCAGTGGCTGCAGTGGCGACTTCTTTTCGGGGACAGCAGTGGCGGCAGGGGTCTGGGGGCCTGGGCATGAATGTGCTGTTTCCGGCGCTGCTGTTCCTCGAAAGGAAGCTGCCGGAACTGCCGCCGCCACCACCACTAGCTGGTGGGCAGCTGGTGGTGGTGGCGGTGGCTCTGGCAGCTTCCTTTCAAGGATCTGGCCATGTCAGGCTTTTCTGGGCTGCCAGAGGAGCCTTTTGGTGGCACTCCCCCTTCTCACCTGCCTGGGTTTCTCTCTCTCTGGCGCAGTGTATGGGAGGCAGCCTCACGCCAGATATATGGGAGGTGCATGCTCCTCTGCAGAATCCCTCTTTTTTTTTTAAGTCTTAAAGTTTTGGTGTTTTTTGATTCACTTTCTTCCTTTGGCAGTGACTGTCCTTCCCTTCCTCCTCTTCCTTTATCTGTAAGCAACTCCTCTGGCTCTTTCCAGATGTAACCATTCGGCTTCCATCCTGACGTCGCGTTGTCTCCGCAGCTGTGTTGGCTTAGGCATGGCTGCCTGTCTGGCTTCACCACAGCCAGTGCGAAACAGGCCAGTTTGCCTGCAGGAAAGGTCTGGTCTGGTCCAAAAGGACCAGAACCCCTGGGCAATGGGAATTTGGGGACGTTCCCAAGGGAGAAGGAATGGCACAGCTGCTGCAGCCATCAGACCCCTCCCCTCCTCTGAACTTCATTTATTTTTTTAGTTCATTTGAAAAGTTTCAAGTCTACTACATTTTGTCCTGAATAATATTATTTTCAATCTGATGGCCATAATATCTAAATTTAAAATGCCTACATCTAAGAGCCCTAGATTTTTTTCCACTTTTAAAGAGTTACTTTACTACACACTAGTAATTGAGTCAGAATTTCATTATGTTGGAAGAACCATCACTTGAATTCTATCCATTATACTGGTGGAAAGATGAAGGCAGGAGAACTGATCTGTTTAGTTCATTTCATCTTATCCTCATTGCTATCTCTAGATTTTTCTCCTAAATGGAGAGGCCAAATCTGGAAGATTAGACTTTCCCCATAAATCTTTATTCTACTTTATCTAGAGCAGCTAACTGTACCCTATTTCACACATTCTTCTCATTACTGTTTTGTTCCAGTGATTAATATGTAATTACTTTCTGATCTCTAGGAAAATCATTTTGGTTGTACTTTCTTCCAGTCTGTAAGGCAATTTCTATTTTACTATATAATACTATATAAGTATTCATCTCATTTTATCAATACATGAGGCTTACTAGAACCTTTATAACAGTACATAACAGTATATCATTTTCTTTGTGATCTGGGTTGCTGCAGGCATTTGAAATATACTGCTCAGAAAAATAAAGGGAACACTCAAATAACACATCCTAGATCTGAATGAATGAAAAATTCTCATTGAATATTTTGTTCTGTACAAAGTTGAATGTGCACAACAGCACGTGAAATTGATTGTCAATCAGTGTTGCTTCCTAAGTGGACAGTTTGATTTCACAGAAGTTTGATTTACTTGGAGTTATGTTGTGTTGTTTAAGTGTTCCCTTTTTTTTGAGGTGTATATATCTGCAACTTTAAAATGACTACTTTGAGTTATATTTATTTTATACTTTAGAAGGAATTATTTACTATTAATATAAGGACAACTGGCAGAGTACATACCATTACTTCTTTCAAAATTATGCCTTGTAAGATGCAGAGTAAAACTCCATTCATACTACAGTATATAACACTTCAAATCTGGCTTTGGTTCAGTTTTTCATACGTTATCTAATGAATGTACACCCTTGAATTCTTCTATCTTGTCAGGATTAAGTCTCAATTTATTAATGTCATTCAGTTCATAAATTCAGTTGCCCCTGCTTTCACATTTGTTGCGAAGGAAAATAGTTGGGCTGTGTATAAGTTTTGGCAGAGTCCCAAATCCTGAGTGAATTCTGTAGCCTTATGAAGCAAAGCCAGAGCAGACTAAGTTATCCACATTAATTCAAGTCTGTTATAAGATTTAGAACTTCTAGGTACTGAAGAAACATAGACATTTTGGCAGCAAAATAAACAAACTAATACATGTTAAATATTTTTTTTAAAAAAAACCACCCTATTTTCTATCTATTCACAATGTGGGAAAGGAAGTTGATGGGTCTACTTTTAACCCTTCTGTTGTGTTCCATTTACTATACACTTGTACGAAATGTAACAATCAGCGTGTAGCAAAAAATAAACAAAAAGGAAAAAACCCACACTCAAAGTAAGAACCCCTCAAATTAGGAAAAGTCAATTAATCACAAGTTTCATATCCGCATGACAAATAATCTACAGGGTCTCAAATTTCATTTTGAGTCATATAGACCCGAGCATAGGAACAGGGTTAAATCCCCCAAAATGGTTTATCAAGAGTTATTCAATCTCAGTTGAATACAAAGGGATGCTAAGAATTTGCCTGTAAATGTCAAATCATATATATTAAAATTAAAGAAGCATAGTCTTCCAATTCCTAACTATATTCTTGGCGAATTAGAAGATTTCCACAATGTGTGCCATTTTCACGCCTATGTTGTCCATCAAAAAAATAATGAAGATTAAGGAATGTTTTCTTAACATTCCCAGGGCTGTCAAATCTGCCCTGGCAGAGAGCTTTCTGTACCTATCATGCTGAAATTTGTCACATACTACTGAAGAGAGAGCTAACTGGCAAATGCTTTGAAATTCTATCCAAAGAATAAAAGGAGGCATATACAGTAGTCCCCTCACCTATTGCGGGTGTTACGTTCCAGACCCGGCCACGATAGGTGAAATCCGTGATGGGCAATTTATCGACTGATAGTACTTTAGGGGGGACGCTCCCTGCTCCCTTTCTTCTCCTTCCCACCAGCTCCGGATGCCTGGAGGCGAGCAACAGCTGGCTAACCTTCCCCACCCCACTACTACTTACTCTGCGCCTGAGGAAAAGAAGGGGAGGGGGCAAAAGAATTGCCGCCCCCGAGCATTCCCGACCCACTGCTGTTCTTTGCAGCAGTTCGGCCAAACGTTGTCTTTTTTGCCTTGCCCCGGCTGGAAAGTCCCTGGTGAGCTGCCCCGGCTGGTTCTTTTTTTCTCTCTCTCTCTTTTTTTTCTCCCTCCACCCACCCAGCACTTCCTCTCCCGCCCTTGAGCCCAGTCTGGAAATCCCCGCCGCGTCACGCTCCTTTCTTTGCTCGTGCTTGCTCGTTCGCGTGCTGCCGGGAGCTCTTTTTACAACCCCAAGCACACCGCTGCCGCCGCCAACCACTAAGCGTGCCTCCAAAGACTGCCTTCTCGGCACTGGCGAGGCGGATTGAATGAGGGGACGGGCCTCCGCTGGAGCTCAGTCCCCGCCCCGCTCAACATTCGCCCAGCCGCGGGCTGGTTGGCTTGTCCTGCCCTTCCAAACTTCTAAGCGCTGTATCTGTGCCAACGCTGACTTCAAAACCCGCAATGAAGTGAAGCCGTGGTGGGTGAAGCGCGATATAGCGAGGGACTACTGTACTGCAACAAATTAAATCTTCAAAATTCCTTGATTTACTTTTCCTTAAATTGGGCAACCTTTATTTCCTGAGAAGCATTAGCATAGTTTCAAATACATATTCCTTTCTGTTACAAAAATTATAGCGTGATACCTGATTTTTAGGGCTTCCCAGACTCATCAAAGGGAGACAAGAAGCTGTTTCTTAAATTTGACACTGAGTTTGGTCCAAGTCTAAGCAAAACAAGCAGCCTCTGGTTCAGAATGAGTCATAATCAGCTATTCTTTAATGTGCCAAACCAAATATTGTGTTTTGTGTGTTTCTCTGGAAAATAGAGTTGAAACCTAGGATTCCTCAAACTTCAAAACTTGAACACTTTCCTTCTATTGGTACAGACAGAAAGAAAACCAAAAGAAAATCAGAGAAGCTGAAAAGCATATGGCAAACCTCAGGTTAACACTGTGTATGCACACTTATCCATGCACTTATGTAGAAAAATATACATTAATGGAGTGCCAACAAGAATTTGGCAGAAGAGTTCAGTGAGAGAGTTTCAGAGAATTCCTAATTTTTAATATATATATATATATATTAAGTATACATGCGGTATTTGGCTGATTTGAAAACAAAGAGGAGAAGAACCAAGTGAAGATGAAGGGGCAAAACTTGTACTCATGACCTGGAATGTTTGTGGTTTATTTATGGTTAAAAAAAGGTGGTTATTTTGCAGTCTGCTTATGCCTCTATTAATCTATGCGGAAAACATACAAAGATCCAAGTAGTGAATGACCACACTTCAGTTCATAAGAAAGGACAAAGATTTAATTCACCAAAGGATACATTTCAACAAAAAATGGCAGAGGAGGAGAATAATAAGTAAAGAATCAAGGCTGGTGCAGAGAGGGACTACCAGAAGCAAAAGATCAAGAAGTCATTATGCCCTGTTTGAATCTGAAATGACTTTAAGGTCCTTGACACAAGAGGGAAAAGAAGGAAGTGCTGTGCAGGAAAAATGGTAGATCTCTGAAGAACACAAGAGATACAGCTCCACCCTGTAAGATGAAAAAAATGTTACGACTGTTGTTCATTAGTTACTATGACAATCAGAAACCAGCCTGGACATCCAAACCAAATGCCTTTTTTTTTTTGGTCCACCACTGGCTAGTCAATGAAAGGGAAGATATAAATTATGCTTTCCAGTGGCATGGGATGATCTGTAAGAAAGGTTTACTTTCAGCCATGGAAACTCACTATATCCCAGCCCAAACTTATAGCATTGTTATGAATGAAAAATGAAGGAGAGAGTGCTATATTTGACTAAATATAAATCTGAATCAAATAGATAAATAAGCAACTCTAATGAAAATTGAAGATGCTCTAATAAGTATGGCCATTCCAGGAAATTACCAATTTACCTCGCTGACCACTTTCTTCTAGGCAGATCTTTGACCTGATTTTAAATAAGAAAAATACAATGAAAGAAGTAAAGCCGAGGTGGCAGAGTGGGTAGAGTGCAGTACTGCAGGCCACTAAAGCTGACTGCTGGATCTGCAGGTCAGTGGCTCAAATCTCATCAAAAAATGAGGTGGGTAAAACGAGACCCAGATTGTGAGGGCTGTGTTAAAAAGTGCTATTGCTAATATGTTGTACGCCGCCCTGAGTCTAAGGAGAAGGGTGGCATAAAAAAACAAGTAGTAGTAGTAATAATAATAATAATAATAATAATAATAATAATAATAATAATAATAATCTGTAAAGAAACAGATGAAACAATCGATCACATACTCAGCTGCTGCAAAAAGATCGCACAGACTGACTACAAGCATAGACATGATGCTGTGGCACAGATGATCCACTGGAACTTGTGCTGGAACTACCATTTACCAGTGGCAAAGAATTGGTGGGATCATAAGCCCGAAAAAGTGGTTGAAAATGAACAAGCAAAACTACTGTGGGACTTCCGACTTCTGACTGACCGAATTCTGAAGCATAACACACCAGACATTGTGATCGTGGAGAAAAAGAAAGTATGGATCATCGACATCGCAATCCCAGGAGACAGCAGAATTGAGGAGAAGCAGCTAGAGAAATTAGTGAAATACGAAGATCTAAAAACCGAGCTGCAACGACTCTGGCATAAGCCAGTGAAAGTGGTCCCAGTGGTACTTGGCACGGTGGGCACAATACCAAAGGATCTCAGTGGACATTTGGAAACCATTGAAATTGACAAAATCTCCATCTGTCAATTGCAAAAGGCCGCTTTACTGGGATCGGCAAACATAATTCACTACTACATCATGCAGTCCTAGGTGCTTGGGAAGCGCCCGACTGGTGATGAAATACGAAATCCAGCATAGTGATCTTAATAATAATAATAATAATAATAATAATAATAATAATAATAATAATAATAATAATAATAATAATAAACAACAGCAACAACAACAGCAACAACAACAACAATAAGGCATGAAAACTGAATAAATATGGACATATAAAGCCAAATGAACATCAAGAAAGCATATTTTAATAAATCCATAAATAAAAAGAGAATTCCAGGGCAGCAGGGTGAAATATTTGTATTATCTGTACTTCTTCCTGACCTATATACTACATGAGCTAGAAAGAGGACTGTGAAAATATTTACAGACCCCTCACATTCTGGACATAAACTGTTTTAACTTCTTCCATCAAGGCACTACTTGTAGAGCATTGCACGTCAAATAATCAGACACAAAGACAGTTCCCCCCCTCATGTAATCACTCCGCTAAACAACTAATACTCAAATATAGTCAAATATGTCAGCCATTGTAATCTGGTGGGTTTGTGGAGGTGTGTGTTGTCTAGCTGCAGGCCAGAAAGAATTGGTTTTTACCCCAAGCAGTGGAGTAGAACAGACTGAGTTTTAACAGTATGAGTGATATGGGACCTGGTGGGAAGGTATGATCTGTTTTCCTTGGCTGTTGTAGATCATCTAAGATCATTGTGTGAGAAAGGTAGACATGAAAGTTCTTTAGGTAGAAATTAAACCTTTAATAAGCAGCAAGATAATAGCTCACAACCAAAGCTTTTGCTGATTTTTTAAAAAGTTATAAATACTGTTTCCTCTATGCTTTGCTTACATGAATGGGTAGTCCCAGTATGTGCCATCCTCCTTTTACTGCCTTTGTTAACTGACTTAGACTGATGCCAATAAGTCATAACCCTGACAGCTGAATTCTGCTTTAGAAAAGGTAGGTCTGGCACTGCACCAATTTTGAGTTGAAGTGAAACACTTTTCACACTGGTTGTACATTTTGTTGGACAACTCAAAGACTTATACTACTGCTTCCATACTAACTGGGTCTTTTTAAATTAAACATTTAAAAATATTTTATATTTCAGAGTTTGTGTAACTCTGAAAAATGGGCAGATTTAATACCATCCCCTTTGCTTTCATTCCGTTTTTCCAAAAATGAAGTGATATTTGATGCTTCTGGATTATAGATGATCAAAGAAGTATCTTAAATAATATGATTGAGTAATTGAATCTGATTGAGTCATTTGAATCACTTTCATTTGCTTTTACATGTTGACTACATATTTGAAATGAATTATATCTCCTTCAAATATCCCATGTCCTGTTGTAATCATAGGTTTATAGGCACTGTACTTTGGGAATGGAATATCACTGGAGGGTGATATTTTAGTCTAATTGAGTGCTGAATAAAACCTTAATTCTTCCTCTATGAAAGGGCAGCAAAGTCCAGGCTGAGTAAGCAACCTGCAGAATCCATGACCACGTGGAAAATAATTAACTTGATATACAACATGAAGAAAAACTATAGCTAACTTCCATATAAGGAAATATATGCCTTACTCTCATTCCTTTGCTAATCACCAGTAAACACACAATCCAGGAAAAGGCAAAGAATGGAGCTTCCGTTAATTATCTATAGGGAAGCCACAAAGGAAGCCTTATATGGTGCAAGAGTGAATAGTAGTTGGAGGATGGCTTAATGTATGTGGCATTCGCGAATTGGTTATTCTGTACCACATGTCAGGATAAGTGAAATAAATACAATAAAAGGAGCAATCTTGATTTAACAGAGGTCGCCTCATCGAGAAAACTTTCTCTCTGTCACTTCATTCTGATGTGGCAATTATGGCATGCTGTGCCTCCCTAAAGGTCGACCCACTGAAGGAGGACTGCATGCCTTCAATGTCCAATTCTAAATGGACTGAGACTAAGTCACATAGGACTACAGGAAATGTAATATAACTTAATTTCAGTGAATTATTTGCCACATACCCCATTACAGGTTCATTAGCAAACTAGTTACGGTAAATGTAGAATGGATACATAGCTGCTTTGAAAATCATACTCAAAGAGTGCTCATCAATGGTTCTGCACCTCACTGAAGATCTCCTTGAATGCCATGATCAAAAGATCACTTTAGGTAGAGAAAATTTTCAAGTAAAATTGAATTAGGCATGATCAATAATACCCAAAAATTATCTCTATTGATAGGTGAGAGGAATAGACTGAAAACAACAGGAATAAAATGTAAGAGGGAGAAATGCAAAATTTGCCATTTAAGGAATAGAATAGGGGATTTCTGGTTTGGCAGTATAGTGATCTCTCGATTATCGCGAGGGTTCCGTTCCAAGACCCCTCACGATAATCGATTTTTCATGATATAGCGGTGCGGAAGTAAAAATACCATCTGCGCATGCGCAGCCTTTTTTTCCATGGCCGCGCATGCGCAGATGGTGGGGCCGGGGAGCGACGAAAGTTCGGAAGCCGACAGGTTGCTTTCAATGTTGGCTGCCCCCGCCCCCCCAGCACCCGCTCGCTCGCCGTTCGCCGCTCACCCGCCTGCCCGGCCGGCCGCTCACTCACTCGCCGCTCTCCCATTCGCTCGGCCGGCCGCTGCCCGGCTGGGGAGGTGGATTCACCGCCCCCACCAGCCCGATCTCTCTCCAGTGGCTGGGGAGGTGGATTCGCCGCCCCCACCAGCCCGATCTCTCTCCGGTGGCTGGGGAGGTGGATTCGCCGCCCCCACCAGCCCGATCTCTCTCGGGTGGCTGGGGAGGTGGATTCGCCGCCCCCACCAGCCCGATCTCTCTCCGGTGGCTGGGGAGGTGGATTCGCCGCCCCCACCAGCCCGATCTCTCTCCGGTGGCTGGGGAGGTGGATTCGCCGCCCCCACCAGCCCGATCTCTCTCCGGTGGCTGGGGAGGTGGATTCGCCGCCCCCACCAGCCCGATCTCTCTCCGGTGGCTGGGGAGGTGGATTCGCCGCCCCCACCAGCCCGATCTCTCTCCGGTGGCTGGGGAGGTGGATTCGCCGCCCCCACCAGCCCGATCTCTCTCCGGTGGATGGGGAGGTGGATTCGCCGCCCCCACCAGCCCGATCTCTCTCTGGTGGCTGGGGAGGTGGATTCCCCGCCCCCACCAGCCCGATCTCCCTCCGGTGGCTGCCGCCCCCACCAGCCCGATCTGGGGAGGTGGATTCGCCGCTCCTCACCGCCTTCGCCTCGCTTCGCCTCACCTGCTGCCCGCTGCCTTCATCTTCTCCCCAAACGCCTCCTTCCCTGCCAAAGCAGCCACCGCAGTCGAGCGCGTGAGTGATGCAGGGCAGCCCAATGCCGCCGGGAGGGGAATCCAAGCCGGTGGCTGGGGACGCGGATCCACTGCCCTCGCAGCCCGATCTCCCTCTGTGTGTGGGGGGGGACGAACCGACGATCAGGGGCTGTCCGTCCCTGTTGGGTGGTGCAGGGCAGGCACAGGGAGGGAGGGAGAGAAAGGAAAGAGAGAGAAAGGGAAGGAGAGAAAATTGAATGAAGAAGGGAGAGAAAGAAAGAGTAAGAGGTAGAAAGGATAGAGAAAAAGGAAGAGAAAGGGAGAGAGAAGTGACTCTTGGTGATGACGTATGACGTCATCAGATGGGGAAAACCGTGGAGTATTTTTTAATTATTATTTTTTGAAAAATCGCGATATAGCGTTTCGCGAAGATCGAGATCGCGAAAATCGAGGGATCACTGTAATTAAATCTAGTAGCAATAATAAATTATAAACTGAATAGGAGTAAACACTGGGAAATGATACAGAAAAGGAAAATAGATATACTATTATTAACAGAATAATGTTTTTTAGCTTATGATAGTGATGGCACGCAGAGCCATATCTGCTAGCATGCAAGCCATTGCCCTACTTCAGCTCCGACGTGCATGTGTGTGCTAGCCAGCTGATTTTTGGCTTGCACAGAAGCTCTGGGAGGGCATTTTTGGCTTCCAGAGAACATCTGGAGGGATGGGAGAGGGAGTTTGGAACCTGGGGAGAGCGAAACACAAGCCTATTGGGCCTAGTGTTTTTTAAATTATTAGATTTGTTCTTACATTGTCTTTGTTATTGTTGTGAGCCGCCCCGAGTCTACGGAGAGGGGCGGCATACAAATCTAATAAATAATAATAATAATAATAATAATAATAATAATAATAATAATAATAATAAAAAATAATACTAGAAGTTGGGAAGCAGGCCGTTTTTGGCCTCTGGGGGTAGGAAGCTTCTTTTCGCTTCTCCAGGCATTGAATTATGAGTGTGGGCACTCGTGCATGGATGATAACGCACGCCTACGCTCTTTCGGCACCCGACGGGAAACACAGTTTGCCATCACTAGCTTATGAGAAGGAATACATCCATTTTATTCTACATACACTCCATCTTATGTACTTAATTCAATTCTGGGCATCACCTTTCAAGAGTAAAACAAAATCAGGTTCATATAAGAACAACAAGAATAATTAGGGAACCTGGGACATATAAAAAGAGATTTAGATAACTGACAATGCATAGAGTAATATGGGAACGTCTTTGAGAAGAAAGTGCAAAAAGGAAATATGATAACACTTTTCAAATATCTGAAAATATCTGAAGGACAAAATATGTCACATGGAAGAAGGACCATTTTTTTTCTCATTCCAGGTTGAAATAATGGACTGAACTTATTTAAAGCAAGATTTGGATTTAAACTTTATAGCCATAAGAGGAGTTTAACAATGGACCAATTACTCAGAGAAAAGATGGGGTCCTTTCAATGAAAGTGTTCAAGCAGATGTTGAACAGCCGTCTGTTGGGAATGTTTAATTTGGACTCTTGCATAGAGCAGATGGTAGGATTTGATGGGTAAATATCCCCTTCCAACTACATAATTTTAGGATTCTACAAATATAGTGTATAAACTTTGGCTATCATACATATTCATATCAAAGCATAGAGAATGTGCACAAGCTGATTGAATTAGTAGGGTATTACATTTTAAAATTATGTATACCTACCTATATTTTTAAGGCTTATGTAACATCTCTGTGAAATGTGATCGATAGATAACTAAAAAGAAAGAAAGAAAGAAAGACAGACTGCTTTTTTAACTTTAAAAATAGTGCTCAATAAATGGTTATTTAAAAAGTAAACTGCATTAACGAAAACTAGCAGTGAACATATATTTTTAAGAATATACATTAAGTATGTTAAACACATAGTTTACAAAAAATAATTGAAAAATCAAAATTCAAACTATTCATCGATGCTGTTTCACAAAGGAGAGAGTAGAACCAATAATTTATTTTACAGTTTGAAAGAAACAAGAAGAAACTTTTTTCCCTAAACTGAGAATAAAAATGGCATCGTAATTTTCCTATGGTTAGAGTGCAGTACTGCAAGCTATTTCTGCGGATCACCGGCTGCCAGCAGTTTGGCAGATCGATTCTCACCAGGCTCAAGGTTGACTCAGCCTTCCATCCTTCCGAGGTCGGTAAAATGAGGACCCAGATTGTTGGGGGGACAATATGCTTACTGTCTGCAAACCACTTAGAGAGGGCTCTAAAGCACTGTGAAGCAGTATATAAGTCTAAATGCTAAATGCTAAGTCCCCAGACTGAAAGGGATTTCCCTCGCCCCCCCAAACAGGAAATATTGCTTATTTAGCAAATGCAATTTGTATCATATGTACTGTGCTATAAAATGCCTTTTAATTTGGATTGCAGTGTTTTGTTTTGCTTTGTTTTATTTCAAAGTGGAAGAGATGTCCTTTTAAATTCTAACACCAAAACATATTCTTTCTCCTTTTAATTATACAGCCTCGGTATATACAGTGGATAATATCTGCAAAGCTTACAGCCAGTGTACATTTCTTTGTCCTCTGCGGCTGCCCCCACCCACCAAAAGATTTGAAGTCCATGAAGAACTCCGTCCTTTCTATTCCTATTATCAATCTGTGCATCGCTGAGCATTTCTCTCCCTGACCTTATTACTTTACTGAAATTAAGCTTGAAACAATCTAATGTCAGGTCCTATAGTATATCTCCTTTTATTGCCTACCTTGCTGAGAATGTCCATATTGCTAATGCTGCATCTCATTTTAGATGGATCTAACCAGATATATATTCCCTAGTTTATAGAGAATCTGATGGATTGCATTCTGCACAGAGAAGCAGTGGATCAGTCTTTTCGTGATGCATTTGGGAGAACAGGAGAATTCACAGTGATGCCCAACCCAGAATTCATAGTTTTTCCTTTGGAATCAGCAAGGCATCTTTCATATTCACCACCAGAGATGCATATAATTGCAGGATGATTGATGTTGCTTTCACATTGCTTTGTTCTTATTAATATCCTATTCCCATACAGATTTGCTTGGAACTATGTCCCATTGATCTCTGTGTCACTTACTAGCATATAATATGGGGAGGAGGTTTAGTTGCAATCTCAGGGTTACGACATGTATAGAAAAGTGATAATTACGAGATAAAGAGATTTTGCTTAGCAAACAGTGCTCCTCTACAAATAATGCTAACAAGGCAATAAAAGGCAAAGTGGACTATATGCAACGCTAGGTGAGCAGATTTCTACATCAAATAGAACATTTCTGCTCTTTCCTTCTATTTGCTCCTTTCAAGTCTATTTTAACAGGTCCTTCCTAAATTAGCAGGTTTGGAATGTATGCAGATAGGTCATAGAGGTGAAAAAGAGTAAAACAATATTTATCCCTCAAAACCTGCTGCATTAGTTAGGGCTGCCAGATAATTCAGTAATATTTGATGGGTTACCAATTTGGATCTTCTGCTAACAAGAGTTGATTATTCCTTTGTTGATTCTGGTGTTATTTTCTTTCTCTTCCTGTGAAAATTCAAAGGTGTGAGAACAAATGGTGACTGAAGTTTGGTACTGTTTGAATGGAAATGCACACACTTCTTTAAAAATATCTAGCAATATTTTAATTCACTCCAATTATAGCTACATTCAGTGAAAGCCATACATGCCAAGGAATTGACAGGGGAAAATGGGGGAAAGGGTGTTAACAATTTATTTATTTATTTATTCGATTTTTATGCCGCCCTTCTCCTTAGACTCAGGGCAGCTTACAAAATGTTAGCAATAGCACTTTTTAACAGAACCAGCCTATTGCCCCCACAATCCGGGTCCTCATTTTACCCACCTCAGAAGGATGGAAGGCTGAGTCAACCTTGAGCCAGTGATGAGATTTGAACCACTGACCTATAGATCTACAGTCAGCTTCAGTGGCCTGCAGTGCAGCACTTTACCTGCTGCGCCACCCCGGCTCTATGAATACAATGAAGGACATTGTATGCAAGATAGTATCATTCCAAATATAGGAGATGTGAATTCTGCCATTAAAAAAACAAACTACTACATTCCTTGGATAAAGGTAGCCAGAGATCAGACCTATCATATTTTCACCAGCTCATTTTTGACCTTCTCCTTTACCCAACCCAACCCCAAAAAGGCATAAAACCGAAGCTGAGCTGTGGTTCACATTAAAGAGCGAACTCTGCTTAGGTCATGATGCTGCAATTGCAGAATAGCAATCAATTAGTTTATCATTAATCAGATAATTTTTGGTTTCTTGAATATGAAGTGAAAAGTAGAAATAACTTGCAGGATCATTTGCGGGAACCATCTCTCAGCTTTATAAACTAATCCTTCTGTAATGGCCCTTTTTAATATAATTTATAGGTTCATCATTACCCTTTTTGTATTAGTAATTATTTCTAAAATACCAGAGAACGATCTTTTTTCCCAAGGTTCCTCTCTGTCTCTGATTTACAGCTGGTCTCACATTGGACTCTGTCTTTCTGAGATTTGACATTTCAAAATATTTATAGCTCTTTTACATTAATGCCTTTCTCATGAATCTGAAGGTGACCGTTATTTCTTTCATTTTGTTGTAATTAAATGGATCAACTTTGGCTTTATTCTTTTTACTATTTATCTGTGCAGCACATTAAAACATTCAAATGAGAAAATGAGAAGCAGTCCTGTAGAATGAGATCGGCTGCACATTTCCTAAAACACAATGCACTGGCTCAAAAACTGTTCCAAGTGAAAGCGCAAAATCTTTAATATTTTATTGATCAGATCTAAACCTTCTGCCCAAAGTGGCAATTAAATTTCAATTAAACTGACTGAAAGCATCATATTAAATTTCAGCACTTTACGAGCTATCAGATAATGCTGCAGGACAAATCTTTAGTATGATCACACTCTTCAAATTATATTATCCTGTTCATTCACAATAAAAGTGACAGTTTTAGGTATACTTTCAATATTTCTTGAATATAAGCCCTCTAATGAACACATTTTATTGCCTTTAAATCAATTATTATTGGATATTTTAATAAAGTGAATTGAGCACTTTGTTTTACACACTTCTTAGAAGTTATTATATTTTGCAGAGAGCACAGCAAAGGCCTGTACTGAGATGACAGAAATATCCAAACACCTAACATTGCATTATAAATTTAATCATCTTCTTTTAAGAGTGAATATGCTGCCTTGCATTTCATTGCACTTTGCAGTGCAGTATATTAATTAAAAACAGATTCACTCTTCAAGATTTGGATCTTGAGTCTTCTATACACCTCTTGCATTAATGAGATAAGGTCATGATAATATAACTGAAATACTGAAATAAAACATTGAAGGGGTTTTAAAGATATTATTGGATATTATGCTTTGCACTTTAGGATTGTACTAACTCTCATTCCCTTAGCTGTGTGTAGTGTAATAGCATTTAACCTATATTAATAAAAAAGAGCTGTAGATGGAAGGTGTTCTACAAGAGATTATAGGTAAGGTTAAGTAAGTTGTAAAAAAAATAGGCAAACATGGTGGATATAGTTAATATCCAGGTGCCCAAATGAGAAAGACATTTTAAAATCACAAACAGAACCAGTATAGTCCAATTTTAACATGATAGAACAACCTCCCTCCCCAATAATGTCTGTGTGGCAGTTGTCTATTTCTCCCTTCACCTTTAAATAAATGACATGAAAAAGTTACCCAAAGCTTTGGCAAGGAATGGAACAGCTGATCATTTATTTGTTAATCAAATCTATGTAGCTGCCCATATCACAAGAAGTGACACTGAGTGGCATCATGGAAAGGGTTTCTTAGCTCAATGTTTGTCAACCTCAGCAACTTTACAACTGAACACCAACTGCCAGCATTCTGACTGAGGAATTCTAGGAACAGAAGCACTCACGGTCTAAAGTTGGTGAGGATGAGAAACACTGGATCATAGCTGATTCTAGAGGTAGCTGCATCCCATTTCTTACAATTCTTGGTTAATTTCTAATTCCTTCCAGTTTTGCAAAAAATAATTTTTTTAAAAAAAAATAAGGGTCCATCATTTCCCCCCCTGAGATTATGTCTGTGCATGTGAGAGAGACACATACACACACACACACACACACACACACACAGAGAGAGAGAGAGAGAGAGAGAGAGAGATGCAAAGAGAGAGAGAATAGTTGAACAAATAGAAAATCAAGCAATAGATGCAAAATAGGCAATGTTATTCCACCATGGTGTTGCTTTGTTGTTGTTGCTTACATTGTAACCAAAATTTCAAGCAGAGATAATATTTTTTAGCTACAACTTTTCAAAAGTAAGTGTATTGTGAACAGCATGCTTCTTTTCAGTACTGATAAATGACTTCTCAGTATTTTGTGCTGAAAACACAATTTTAAAAAATCAGGCATTTCATAGTATGGGGAAAGCAACGCAACCTAGTTAAGCTGTATTATGCAATTGCTACAACTACAGGCATTTTCACACATGAAACTAGAAACACTTCCTGCGTCTCTTCTCCACCTAAAATTAGTCCTTACAACCCACACTGACTAAAATTAACATTCTGCTTTGAAATGGCACCCTTTCCTCCTATCCTCATGCTAATTATATTACTCCATGGACTGAAATAGTGCATCTTGGTCTCTGAGGCATTATGTGTGAAAACTAAGATCATATTTAAAGAAGGCATGCTGGATATAATATATGAAATGAAGTTGTTATTGGCTTCTATTGATATTAAAATATTTCATTTTTACCTATCTATTTTCTACTTAAAGATGCCAGCTACAGTATTTTTGACTGCATACCTGCATTCCTTTAATAAAGGAAATAAGGACCATACTGTATATGTTTTTTTACCCCTTCCTTCCTTTGAGATTTCATAGTTCCACTACAAGGATCCATGCAGTAGGATTCTGAAGCAAGTATTTTCAATAAATATAAATCTTTGGAAGAAATAAAGAAATGAACCAATTTTAGATCCAGATACTAGAAAATAGTCAGAACTGAAATATAGAACTCTTGCAAAGACTCTAAGAGTTACCAAATAGCTATCAAATTAATTCTAGCATACACATTTGCAATATTTTCAGTGTGTAGGATTTAGTTCTCTGATCAAATAGGGATTTAAATTTGATTAAATCTCCAGTCACATTTACCAGATCAACTACCAAAGTAATAAGCTGTACATGTGTATATGGGTATACAAAGGATATAAAAATACAAGACAATTACAGAGAGGGACAAGAAAACAAAATGGCAATAAGAATGAATTTAAGGCCCTCCAAAATGATTCGGATTCAACATTTTTCAAAGAGATAGATTAGTTGGATACAATACACAAATTAAAGCAGTCCAGTTGATACTGAATGTACTTAGTATCATAGTCAGAACCAAATCTTACCTTTGGGGTGATGGTGATTGGTTCATTTCTTTATTTCTTCCAAAGATTCATATTTATTGAAAATACTTCCTTCAGAATCCTACTGCATGGATCCTTGTAGTGGAACTATGAAATCTCAAAGGAAGGAAGGGGTAAAAAAACTTATACAGTATGGTCCTTATTTCCTTTATTAAAATGAAATATAGATAACATTGTTGCACTGTATCTGATTGTGTTGCAGCCTCAGTATATTGTCAGTGACTACAAGAGTCATCCTAGGTTGCTGGGTTTTTTTACATATCACCATTAAAGAATTCTACTTTTTGTGAAAGAGATAAAATGAGTCCTTCGGGATTGGGCGGCATAGAAGTCGAATAAATAATAAACAAGTATTTGAATATTTTTCAAAAATATCTTGGTTGCACGGAATGCCTTCAAGGCATACATAAGGTCATGAGACTGCTTATTCTTTATGGTATAATAAAATAAAAATTTAACAAGGAAATGAGGGATGTTTTAAAGTGTTTTTTGACGATATATGTAAAATGATATGTGGATAAACTAAACACCTTATGGCTAATAAACAGGAAACGAATTCCTTCATGTATTTAAGCACAATGTTAATTGCATAATGCTAGTAAATTATCAGCATCTCAGCTGAGACAGTAGAAATTATTTAATACTATCTCTACTATTAAAGATGTCCATGATAAAATATATAATGATTCTGATTCAATAAATTAATATTTTAAGAATTCTTATTGCCCACTGGGTGATAGAGAGTCAGATGTAACTGAGGAAGAAGTTAATCAATGTTTAGATAATGCAGCTCTTCCTAAGATTACTCTTGACCAAGCTGCTGATTTAACTGCACCTTTATTTCTCTAAGGAATAATAGCTGCCATTAAATCTATTAAAACTGAAAAAGATCCACATCTGGATGAACCATTAAATGGTAAAAAACATATACTGAGTTCTTTGCCCTAAGCTTGTTGAAGGCCTCTAATGATGCCTTTTAAAATAAGGTTTTTGCAACCTCTTTCAGTGAGCCTTATTTGGCTGTGATTTTGAAACCTGGTATAAATGGTGCTAGCTGTGCAAGCGATTGTCCAATTTCTTTGTTCAGTGTTGATGGTAAAATATTGACAGCAACTTTGGCATGCAAGGTTACAGACAGTACTACTTTCAATTATCCATTCTACCCAGCCTAGTTTTATGAAAGGTCACCATGTGTTCTTAGGCAATTGGTCTTATTTAGAAAGGATCATCAAGGCCTGAAATCTTTGCGATGTGAGCCTGACATTTTTATGTCACTGAACAATCTTTGACATTACAGGGAGTTTTCTTATGATTGTAATATATTAATTTATTTAGCTTTAAAATATTCTGTATGTCCCCAGTTAGCACTCCCCATCAACATGGACAATTGTTTGTGGCCTGGCCTTGCAATCCAATGTTTTATGTACTTGGTTAGAAAGAATTCTGAAAGATTAATAGTTGGAAGTTTAATTTTTCAATTTGACTGATGTCATAATAACATTTCTTACCTCTTATGTAGTTGTATGTGTGTGTGAGGAAGGGAGGGAAGGAAGGAGGGAAGGAAAGAAGGAAAGAAGAAAGAAAAAGAAAGAAAACAAAAATGTTTTGATACTAAATTTATCAAACTTTGGAGATTATCATTTCTGAATATTGGGCATTATTTTTTTCACCCCAGGAGAATTTCTATGACATATAAGGTCCAAGACTTGTGCATGCATCTCAGATAATAATCATATTGTTTTAAAATTAGATAAGTGAAGTAGGAATTATCAAAAGATATTAAATTACTGCAGATATTGTGGTAAGTTGCTACTAGCCAATAGAAATAATTCAGCTGGATTCTTTAAGATGTCAGTCAGTAAATCAACTAAATGCAGCCCACATATTTAATGGCCTAGAATATTTAATAATATCATGTTATTCATTTAATGTATTTTTAATCTGCTTTTCAATAAAATGTTCTAACCATATTATAAGTGGGTGCTTTAAATAGAGCTTAAGTTTGGGAGTTACAATCCAACATATCTGGAATAAACCTTATTGGTAAACATTTGGTGTGGTTTTGTTGTTTTCCGCATTTTAATAAATCACATTAAGACCTTGTGCAATGTGTATGAACCCTGTCAACACAAGACATAAACATACTACGTTCAAAGGCAGTGAAGCACTCCATATTAAAGTACTCCAAGTTAATTTCTATCCCAAAATCATTGAGATGCAAAAGCTCTTCATTTTATTTGAATAATAATCTTTTCATATGAATGTCTAGTTTTACATATTTCTTAAAGTCTCTTACTTTAATATAGTAAAGTCTCTCTTAAAGATTTTTAAAGATGCAGTTTTCATATGTTGCATATATATAATTGATTGTTATGCAATAATTTTCTATTTCTAGGCATTTCTATGCCTTAGAATTAATTAAAATTATCTATAGAAAGGGTTATAGAAGGCTAAGATCCTACTGGAAAACAGAAATGTTTTCCTTACTATTTGTTAGCATGTATTGAAAGTTTAATATCACTTAAAGTATAAAAACAGTTCAAATTTATCTTAAATTCCAAGTGGAAAAAGGGAGGGAATGCATGAACTAAAAGCTGGAAATAATGAGGTGACAAAGTTCAGGGGAAGCCGGTTTATTGTGCTTCTGTAATTAAAACAGTCCCAGGATTTTCATGTTCTGTCCCTGAGCCGGAACTCGTCAAGTAAAATTTTAGCCTTGAAGCAAATTATGACTGATTTCAAAGAGAATGATTTAGCTCTTTTTGAAATTCTATCTCCTCACAAAGAATCAAGACCAAGCCAGGCAGATGAGTAACCAAACACTGGTAAATGAACAAATACCTCACCTTTAAAAAAAATATGACTTCAGGCAGGGCCCTATTTAAAATATTGCTTACTTTGGAGCATGCCTCTCAGTCTTGCTGAGGCTTGTTCCTTGAGAGACAGACATGGTGATCTAATGGACACAGCTTTGTGAGCAAGGAGGTGGGGTATCCAGGTTAATCTCTTCAGTCTATCAGTAATTTGATTCATAGCTTTGGGGGAATTGCTCATACCTTCCTTCTGACTTCCATCTCTCCCATTGTACAAAGCTGCTCTCACCAAAGACATTCTAAGAGGCTCCAGGACACTTCTCATATTACTGACCATATTTTAGATGCTACCTCAGTGAAAATAGTCATCATTGAAGAACTGAAGTATGTCTGTAATAACAAGTCAAATTAAGGCTTTTAGAGATGTAGAAGCAACCAACTAGATTTTGAGCCACAGACGGATCTAAAATTTCATCTTCCATTTAAGAGCAATGTGGGGGATATTTATTTTATAGTAAAGAAAACCATTGCATTCAAGCCTAGGGTTGCTTAACTACACCATAATATGAAAATGAAATACATTTTCAGGTTAAGCATAGAAAGAATAGAAACTTAATGCCACTTGCTGACAAATTTGGAATCCTCTATTTATTTTTGTGCTAAGGGCCAAAAGTCAATGTTCTAGTCATCTTGAAAATAAAGAACAAAGCATTGGATTTTGGGCAGCCGTTTAGTTCCGTGGAGGAGAAGGGTCTGCTAAATTCTGTATATTCAAACAGAGTCTTCGGAGAGGGGCGGCATACAAATCTAATAAATTGAATTGAAATAAATTCAATGTTGTGAGCCGCCCCGAGTCTTCGGAGAGGGGCGGCATACAAATCCAAGTAATAAATAAATAAATAAATAATAAATAAAGCATAGTGAATTTAATAGGAATTATTTGTAGGTAAAGTGGTAGAGCATTGCAGCTTTAAATTTGCAACATGGAATAAAAAAAACTATAAAAACACCACAATAAAAATAAATGCAGATAATTTTAAAAGTGCTTTAAATCAGCACTGTTTTGACTGTGGAGCGCAATATTAATGACAAAAAGAATATGGAATCAAGTTCGAATTGAATGAATGTGAATCTGCAGAAAGGAGAAATCAAATTTCCTGGTCCCCACAAACATGCTATTTCATCATTAAATAGGCATAATGGGAGAGCAATGATAGTTTTGGATCTACCCTTCCTTTAAAAAATGTTTTTAAAAAATTCAGATAAAAGTTGATATTTTGACATACCCATTCTGATCTAGACTGGAATTAAATAGAAGCGCATCTGCTCCTGATATAGATGTGTGCGTTTTAATAGTTAATTATGATCCAATTTTAAAAGCATATGTTTCATCAGAGTAAGGAGTATAGAACTCACAGCCCATGGGACACATACGTCACATGCTGGCCCTGCCCTCACACTGGTTTAGCGAAGGGGGGGGGAAGTCCTGATACATCATGTGACGATGCAGTGATGATGCAAATTTGACACCCCTGATCTGAGAGAATAGTCCTCAGAGAGGAGCGGCATAGAAGTTAAATGAATGAATGAATGAATGAATGAATTAAAAACTAAATAAGAGCTTGAGAGATAGAAAGAAATGCTTTGTTTACTGGTTGATTGCAACCACTGCGCAGTTTGAAACTTCTGCAAGTTATTTACCCATAAGAAAGCAAAATCTTCAGAAGAATGATATTGCTTTGGCTATTGGGTATTTGACATATTTTGATGAAAAAACTTCCCTTATCTTGAAATATAACCATAGTCATTGAAAAGCCAGAGTTTAGGATCACAAACCATATAAAGGTATTTGTTAAATAGGGTAACTAGCATTCTGATCATAGAAACATTAAATGGCAATCCTTTCTATTTTGGTGGAGCTTAATTCTAAATAACAAATTGAGTTGCATTATTCCGACCAATTGTGTCTTCTATTCAGGACATTTAAGTTTAAGTTTTCAAGATTATGGCATTTATAACTTTTCAATGTAGTTAGAAATCTGCTGCCAGAATATAATTCAAGGTCTTTTAGTGGAAAGGACAGTTATTTATTATTTTATTTATGTGTCAAATGTATATGGCTACTCATTTGACAAAACAAGTGACTTGGCTAAAACAAGGCTAAAAACAACATGTACAATAATAATACTATTATTATTTTGAAGAATCTGAAATACCTTTCCCATCAGAAATCATCCCAAACAATGCAATAATGCAATCAAACAGTGCAATGAAGCAAACAATGCTATATCCATCCCATCAGGATCTGAACCCTGGCCGAAAAGGATCCACATAATCTGCTTCATCCAAGTTCCTCTGAAGCTGTTACAAAGCCACCTTCTCAACTAGTTTTCCCAGCAAAGGCAAAGTTAGATACTAGACAAAAATTGTCTGGTATAGTGGGATCCAGCGGTGGTTCTTCAGGAGGGACAAACTAAAGCCATCTTAAGGGATAAAGGAACAACTGCATCACCCAAAGATAAATTTACAACTACTAAGGACCCACTCACAGCACCCACACCCACACTGCTTTATTAAGCCTGAGGGACATGGATCTTAAAGAGACTGAACTCACAGTTTTAAAGACTCTGTCCATTTCAATAGGTCCAACCTGTTTCCAGATAATCAAGCAAGATTACTTCTCAGGCATCTTCCCTGGAATATAATCAGGATCCAATTGTGAGCAAAATTTAATGCCTTTGACTAATAAATACTGATCAAATTCTTCTGCAAGTCCCTGCAAGTGGTTTCCCTTTATTCAAGAGGGCACATGTCACCTGAAATAGGGCCACAGGATGGATATCCACAGATGCAATATTGGTGGGAAAGTATTGACATTTTGCGCACTAATCATTACAAGCTAGGCCTTAATAGCAGCTCTAAACCATGTCTGGCTGAATTTGTCTCTGTAAGATGTCAGCAACCCTCTAGATGACTTTCATTTAATCTCTCTTCTGTGAACCATGGAGAGCAAAAGGAACAAATCACGTAGGCACAATATAAGCAAAAATCACATATTTCCTGTTATTCCAAGGAGCAACCAAAGCTTCAGATGGACCATGCAGAAGACTAGCAGAAACAACCCCAACCTCTGAAACCCATTCAGGTCCAACAGTTGCCAGGAGGAGAACAATCTAATTGGTCCAATCTCCTTGCAGTGGACAATGACGTATGAGACATTCCTGGAATTAGGGATGATCTGACCATGAAAAGGGTGATACAAAAGTTCCATCAATGTTAGTTCACAAAGCCACATGCTGACAAGGGTACCAGATTGGATGTGTGATCATGGATTTATACCAGGCTCTGGATGACTTGGGATAGGTCCATGGCCATCATGATGAAGTCCAGAGTGCTGAAATGTTTTTTAGACTCCACTTCTAGAGAAAGCAGATATAAATCCCCAATTTACCCAAAGCACAATTTTTGGGGTAATCCCACTCAATTCCCAGGGATAGAATCCAGAAACTCAGACAAGGAAGTTGCCACGAGCAAGGAATCTGGTACAAAAGCAACATTTCCAATTAGATGATAGATAGATAGATAGATAGATAGATAGATAGATAGATAGATAGATAGATAGATATTTTTAGCTGGGCTACTAAATTTGGTCAGTGTTAACTTTATTTAATCTCCATCTCTCTTTTCCTCTCTTCTTCCCTGCCTTCCTCCCTCCCTCTCACCTCCCTCTCTCTCTGCATGTGTTTAGTGCATGTTCTACAGACCCAGGTTGATTGCGTCATATATTGTGCAATCCAAAATTCCAGAATTGGATTGTGTCCATATACTGTGCAATCCAGAAATCGGGTCAATTAAGTAACCAAGTTAAGTGTTTTACATAAATTCAGTCTTTGCACCTGAACCATTATCTTACAAAAGGATAGTTTACAGTAATAGGTCACTTTCAACATATGGTAAATATTTTTGGAAACTTTTTATCAGTCATCTGACAGGGTACCTGGAATTCTTCTTCCCCAAAGCCTATTTATTTATTTTATTTATTTGCCCTTACACTAGTTCCGCAATCCCTTTGTGTAATACAGTACAGGCTTCTGTGCATATACCTCTACAAAAAAAAAAGGTAAAGAAAGAAAAAAAACAGATACGGTAAGTGTGTGCATAAAAGCTATTTTGTAAGTTTCCATTTCACAAAAACAGCTAATGTAAAATTCTTGCATTTAAAGCAGTTGCTGAAATTGTTCAGTGTAAATGTTTCTCAGGGTTAAGAACTGAGCTGTGATTTAAAAATAATTGTCAATGTGTAAGCAAATAAGTGTGTTTATTAAATGCAATCTTATTTTTCCTATCTTGCAAAAGTACACTGCAGTCCTATCTGAATAATTCAAACCCAAATGCAGATGTATTGTCTCCTAGTTTTGTGAGAAATCTTTAAAGTTAACTTCTGACAGAGACTAAATTAAATCTATTACCTACAGAGCTCCGAAAAAGATGAAAAAGAACAAAAAGAGAGCAACCAGAAGATTTATCTGATGTTTGGTTGATGTATGGGTATATAAAATCTTAAGTAATACGGATAATGTCACACAATATTGCAACATATATTTCCAGTTCAACATTCTAAGACAATAAGGCATAAATGGAAATTAAAGGAAAAATCTGAACGGTTGTCAGGGAGCACTTTTTCATTCAGAGAATCATAAACATATGGAATGGTGTGTCAGGCAAAGTTTCTGAGATAAGAATAGTGGAGTAATTATAAAATGGATTTATATCCTGAGAAATAAAAGTGCAGACATTGGAAAAGAGCTTGAAGTCAAATGATTTCAATCCTCAAAAATGTTCTAATAAAAAGTAACTTTTATATAGTTGTACTAGTCTCCCTTTCATATTGTTTTTTTCCCCCTTATTCTCCATGCTCACTAGTTCTGTTTAATTAAGGTTATCTGCAGATATGTCTTCAACCAGAGTCTAGCACAGACATTTCCAGGTTAGTTTGTGTTTCTCCATATTAAAAGCTTAAATTTGACAAATATTTGCTTCTGAAGCTGTCTATAACCTTTTTATAGTATTTGTTCAGGAAATTTCATTCATTATCATAGCTACAATCCTTTTCTGAATCTCAGCTGCTTCAAAGCAAAACAAACAAACAAACAGCCCTCCTCCAAATTAATATATACACTCTTTTGAAGTCTCTGCAAAGCCCCATTGATTATAAAGTCAAGTAGAGCAAGCAGGATGAGCAAATCTTAAGCAAAATGACTCCATCCCATTTCTTAGGCTTGTCTAGTTCTCAGTAATATGAGGCATCACTCATCGCTCATGGATGAAATAAGTTCATTGTAGACAGACAGAACACAGCAGCATCCAGCAACAATAATGTAAAAATCCAGAAAACACTAACTCACAGAAAGCAAGGGAATTGAAAAGTTTTAATTTAGCACAGCAAAAGAACAATGTGAATTTAGGTGAGTTCTTCTATGGCGTGCCATCCAGAAAAGGAGCACTACCACTGAAATAGCTTTAACTTGGGACTGCACATGAAAGTACGAGCACAATATATACTAACAGTGTGGCGTATAATCTCTGCAAATTCTGTTTTATTCAGTTCAGAGGAAGAACGAGTAGGCCATATGCTTTTTCATCCCTGTATTCATTTCCAACACTCAAGTCTCACTCAACAGGAATAAATTTGATTGATTGTGTTTGTTTTATTTATTGGGTTTACAGGGTGGTCCAACTTTGAGCACCTGACATATCCAATTTTCAGAAAATGAGGGTTAAAAGCCCATAAAATATCAATAACAATGCAACATTATACACAGTTAAGCATTAATGATCAATAACAAAATTCAATTTCAAGTAAATCACACATTGTAATAGGAAATGTACCATTTTTGCTCGTAAAGCCTTCTGAAAAAGGCAGATTTTGTTCGTCTTTCAGAAGGCCAGCAAAGTAGGAGGAGGCCATTTGGATCCTGGGGAGAGGGTTTTGCTGGGGCAGCAATGGAAAGAGTGTGCCTCCAATTCCCACACCATTCAAAGGGTGTTCCTCCCAAATTATATATAACAAATTGTACACCCTTTGAATGGTGTGGGAGTAGGAATAGATTTCCAGACAAATAAGGCAGACTATCGGAACCAGGAACACTACTCAGATGATCCTGAAGATACAGATAAACCTCCAAATGCTTCTAAAAGGATGCAAACAATCAGCTGTCTGTGCAAGGAATATAAACCCTTCCATTCCCCACCATCCTGTCAGAGCCGAAGAAGCTCTGGATGAGAAGTGAAATGTCTTCAAAGAAAAAAAACAAGAAAATCCAGTTGTTTCCTTTGACACGATTCTCTTTGGAGTGTCTCAGTGTCATAGAAGATTTTACTTCCCTTGTTAAAAGCATCCATCTTTTATGGCAAAAACTAGATGATAGAAAGCCCAGATAATTATTTTCTTTTTCTAAAACTGTAGAATCAAGGAGTCCATCGATACTCTAAATCCAAACTATTCCTCATTCCCTAATATCATCCAAAGTTTATAAAAGATACTAATAGGAGTGTCCTCAATTTAGAAATGAAAGAGAAAATTTGAAACATCCTAAATTGAATAAGTGTTCTTTGTGGGGCCATAAAATATCTAGAATTAGGAGATCTACCATTTCTCTGAAACAGCATTTGTGTTTTGGCTAGATTCAGTTTATTATCTCTCATGCTACTTATTAACAGCTGTAGACAAACATGAAGGTCATGACATCATAGGAATTTATGGCAAAAATAGATTTGAGTACTATAAATTTAATTCTTCCAGTTCAAAGATCTGGCGATCTCTCTTAGTAGTTTAGTCAAGATATTTAAAATAATTGGAGACATGGTGGGAATGCTCTCACTGATGGTCCGTGAGAAAATTTTAATGGTCCATGGAGAAATCTCGCCCCCTGGGTGAGATCAATTAATTCAGCCCACATGTGGGAACATCAACCCACCCACATGCCAGCCCCTGCTCTTAAGGCCAAGTACAAACCTCACCTTGAACATAGTAGTGCAAGCACACAAACCGGAACACAAGATCAAATGGCTGCCTGGAGGGAGGATGTTCAGCTGCCTTTCCGGCCTATATCCATCTCTCTCTCTCTCTCTCTCTCTCTCTCTCTCTCTCTCTCTCTCTCTCTCTCTCTCTCTCTCTATCTATCTATCTATCTATCTATCTATCTACCTTGAAAAGGACCTTGCAGGTCATCAAGTCTAACCCCCTACTCAAGCAAGAAACCCTACACCACTCCAGCTAAATGGCAGTCCAATTTCCTTTTGAATGTGTCAAGTAATGGGGCATTTAACAGGTGATTTCTCTTGGGCCTCCCACCTGGAGGTCTTGGTGAATTATTATTATTATTATTATTAATAATAATAATAATAATAATAATAATAATAATAATAATAATAATTAATTAAATTTGTATGCCGCCCCGAGTCTACAGAGAGGAGCGGCATACAAATTTAATAAATAATGATAATAATAATAATTCACAACATGTCCTTCTGCAAGACCTCCAGGTGGGAGACGCAAGAGAAATCACCTGTTAAATTTTCTCCAGGTGCTTCTCTCTGCTGTAGTGTGGCATCAGACTTTGTGTTGCATCAGCATTCCACCTCGGTAAACTTGCACCAGCCAGTGGCACAAGGCAGCCCTTGTCTCCTGTTGCTTGGAACTCAGAGTGGTAAATGGGATTGGTCCGGGGACCAGCCAGAGTTTGCTGTCCATTGTGGATGCTAGCATGCCCCCCCCCCCGTAAACTTTTGTCTCTTGAGAACCCGGCCAAAGTTTCCTGTGCTGCTTCAGTGAGCGCTCCTCAAGAGACAAGAGTTTGCAAGGGGCCGAGCTAGCATCCACAATGGACAGCAAACTCTGGCTGCTCCCTGGACCAATGCCATTTACTGCTCTGAGTCCCAAGCGACAGGAGACAAGGGCTGCCTTGCGTCACTGGCTGGTGCAAATATACCAAGGCAGAATGCTGATGCCACACTACAGCAGAGAGAAGCAGCTGGAGAAAACTCCCTGGACCAGACACTGTTTACCTCTCTGAGTCCCAAGCGAAAGGAGATGAGGGCTGCATTGCACCACTGCTGGCACAAATATTCCAAGGCAAAAAGCTGAATGCTGTGCAATGCAAGTATTTATTTAATTGATTGATTGATTAATTAAACTTCTATGCCACCCAACACTGAAGGACTCATTAGCAAAGTAGCACTTTGTTCTCACAGCTTCCAGCCATTTCAACCCCCGCTTTGGCCCACTCGTGCCCCCCTCCCACCACAGCACCACTATCTCATTCTGATGGTGAGGGCTACACTCCATTTTACACATTTGAACACCTGCAAAATTGCACATCGCATATGCCAACCCCCTATGGGATTTCCATTGCCCTACCATGGGCCAGGCCCATATTCCAGAGCTATGAAAGTGGCCCTTTGGTCATCCTGGAGCAGCTTCTTCACCCAGGTGCAGAAAAAGGAAAATGAAAAAAAAAGGAAAGAAGGAAAGGAAAGGAAAAGAGAGAAAAGAAGAAAAGAAGGGGAAATGAACGGAAAAAGATAGAAAGGAAAGAAGAAGGAAAGGAAAGAATGAAAGGAAGAAGAGGAAAGGAAAGAAGAGAAGAAGAAAGAAGAGAAGAAAGGGGAAGGAAAGGGAAGGAAAGAGAAACTATGTAATCTGTACTATAGACTAAATGTATACACTTATGTTGACGTAAAATATAACGTATGTCTAGATCCTGAGATAATTTTTTGCTTTGCATGTATTTTCTGCAAACCCAGCAATATATCTGGAAAAGATAATATAAACACTTCAAATCTAAATTTACTTATCTATTCCCTTTATGGGATTTCATTTATCAGCTTTTTTAATGCACAATTCATTAATACAAAGTGATTTTGAATTAAAACAAAAATACATGCTTGAGTGAGTTTAGGGTAGTCATCAGAATAACCCATACATTCATTTTTATAATCAATCAACCCTGAACCATCAGTCCATTAAATTTAAATTCCTAGCACTACTAAGACCATAATTAAACTAATTCATTTTTCTTGTATTCTACATTTTTAGAAAATGCCTTTGTTTTCTTTCAGAACACACACACACACACACACACACACACACACAGAGTTATACAGTATATACCAGTTGTCCCCAACCTTTTACACCTCAAGGATCACCAAGGCCATAATTTTAAATCTCACAGACCCTAATTCATAATTTTAAGTCCTGCAGGCCACTAATATGATTTTTTTAAAAAGAAGATAAATACATTTGTAAAATAAGGATCACAGAACTTCCATTTTATTTAAATGAAATGCATCTATTTAATATAACAAATTATAAATGCTTATTTGATTATAACAAAATTATAAATGCTTATTTAATCATAAAAAAATTAAAAGTTGTTTAATTGTAACAAAATTATTAAAGTTAAAGTAATTATTACAAAATAATTGAAATTTATTTGACAGTGGCTTGCTGATGTTGTTGGGAATGTTAGTCTCATATTTCAGAGTTGAGTCTCTTCCCTTCCCTCCCCTCTCTTCCACTTCCTTCCCCCTTTCCTTTCCTCCTTTCCTTTTCTTTCCTCCTTTCCTTTCCTTCTTCTTTCCTTTCCTTCTTTCCTTTCCTTCTATGATCGTTTTTCAATTTGGTGATCATTTGAGAGTTATTCATGAACTGGGAGAGCCAATGGTAACAAGGTCATCCAATGAAAAGGCATAGCAACTAGTATAGCAATAGCTATAGCATTTAGACTTATATACCTGTTCATAGTGTTTTTACAGCCCTCTCTAAGTGGTTTACAGAATCAGCCCCCAACAATCTGGGTCCTCATTTTACCCACCTCGGAAGGATGGAAGGCTGAGTCAACCTTGAGCCGGTGGTGAGATTTGAACTGCTGAACTACAGCTAGCAGTTAGCTGAAGTAACTTGCAGTGTTGCACTCTAACCACTGTGCCACCCCGGCTCTAAGTGTGTTTAGCTATGTGTCTATGTGTTTATCTCCCATTGGCTGACTAAATCAACTTCTGTTATTCCTAATCTGAGTCTATGCAGAAAATCAAAACTTAAGATAAAAGACTGGGCATGGCTTAGCCCACTCTGTTCTTTTTCTCTGCTCTGAACTCTGCTGAAATGAAGCTAAACAACAACAACAACAACAACAACAACAACAATAATAATAATAATAATAATAATAATAACAACAACAACAATGTCACAACAATGACAATACAATGAACAGTAATACAAATCCAATATTAATAAAAACTAGAATTAAAACCCATTAATATTTAAAAAAATCAATACTACACAGTCATACCACTTTCAAAGGCTACAGTCAGAAAGGGGGACAGGAAGGGAATTAGTCCTCTCATGCCTGGCAACATAAATGGGTCTTCAACATCTTGCGGAAGGCGAGGAGGGTGGATGCAATTTGAATCTCTGGGGGGAGTGGATTCCAGAGGGACGGGGCTGCCACAGAGAAGGTCTTCCCCTAGGTCCTGCCAGACAACATTAGTCGACGGGACCTGCAGAAGGCCAACTCTGTGGGACCTAATCAGCTGCTGGGATTCGTACGGCAGAAGGTGGTCCCGTAGGTATTCTGGTCTGATGCCATGTAGGGCTTTATAGGTCATTACTAACACTTTTAATTGTGACCAGAAACTGATCAGCAGCCAGTGCAAGCCGCAGAATGTTGACGAGACATGGGCGTACCTGGGGAGGCCCATGATAGCTCATGCGGCTGCAATCTGCATGATTTGAAATTTCTGAACACTCTTCAAAGGTAGTCCCATGTAGAGAGCACTGCAGTAGTCGAATCTCGAGATGACGAGGGCATGAGTGACTGTGAGCAGAGACTCCCTGTCCAAATAGGGCCGCAACTGGTGCACCAGGCGAACCTGGGCAAACACCCTCCTCGCCACAGCTGAAAGATTATATTCTAATGTTAGCTGTGGATTGAGGAGGACACCCAAGTTGCGGACCCTCTCCGAGAGGGTCAATAAACCCCCCACTAGGGTAATGGATGGATAGATGGAATTATCCTTGGGAGGCAAAACCCACAGCCACTCCGTCTTGTCAGGGTTGAGTTTATAACTGTAACTGCTCCTACGTTAAGGAACAACTCTGCTACTGGTATTGTAAATACTCATCTATTATTCTTGTATATAAAGAAGTTTCTTGTTTAAATCAATACTGCTACATTGGTCTGTCCATGTGTGCTTGCTAGATTTAATTTTCTGCATCAAACTCTGATAAATGTCTTGCACCCCGAGTCTTCGGAGAGGGGAGGCATGCAAGTCTAATAAATTATTAAATTATTATTATTATTGAAAGGAGAGCTGGAGCTGAAAACGTCTTGCCAGCAAATCTGCAAAATCTCTACTTCCATTGTGATGCGAACCAGTGGGGAAAATAAGTAGAACCCACCCACGAAGTGATGTTAAAAACCTACATTGGAACCCAATCTCAGAATGCAATTGTTGATGTTTTCTTTCTACTATTCTACTTCTTTAACATTTCCATTACAAGAATTTTCATTTTGTAAAACCTTTGTTCCTCTGCCCATCAACAAACCTAGGGAAAAGCAATTTGTTTTAAGCAAGGTATACATCATGATAAATCTTAAAAACAAATGTAAATATAAACATTCCTCAAAGTTTTAAAACAGTGAATCAGACACAAT
Organism: Erythrolamprus reginae; assembly: GCF_031021105.1. NCBI lineage: Eukaryota > Metazoa > Chordata > Lepidosauria > Squamata > Dipsadidae > Erythrolamprus > Erythrolamprus reginae. Next base: position 80,478,336 of record NC_091950.1, read on the forward strand.
TTAATGTTACCTTGAAGTAAACAGATCATCTACCTGAGAATGGAACATGTGCAAAATTGTCAAACATTGATATGAATGAATCTTCATCATTCAGACTTATGGGCTTTAGTGATGCCATATGGAGTACATAAGAACAATGTACATAAGAAACTCATTGAGGAAGGAAGTATAACCTGATTTTCATGCTCAGTTTGGTAACTTTGATGTGGCAATGATTTTCCACAAAAATGCCTAAGATTACATATAGAATCCTGTTGTGGTTCCGTCTGAGGCCCCTCAGGGAATGGCTGATCTTCTGTCGGTTTCCAGCTCAGAGGGAGAGGATGAGGAACAGGAGGTTCAGGCAGACGAGGAGGAGGAATCCCAGGCTGAAGAAGAGGGAGGACAGCCAGAGTCCCCCCAGAGGGAGCTCTCCCCAGAAAGCAGCCTGGATTCCTTAGAGGAAAATGCACAAGCCATAATTGATCTGCGACAGAGAAGAGCTACACAGCGAAGGGACCAATTGGCTAGGTACTTTCAGCATTAAAGAGGCAACAGCTGGGTTTGGGTGTGGTGCTCTTTGGAAAGGCTAAAAGGCAGACCCACCCTTCCTGGCTTGTGGAGTTTTATCTTTGAGAGTCTTGGGACCTGGCTGTGAACTTTGGCGTCTTGGAATCCTGGTTTGTGCCTTTGACTACTGAAACCTTGGGGTGGGTGTGCCAGCAAGAAGCTTGCTGTATTGTCTGGACATCAGGACTCTGCTGTAAAGTATTATAGCCTGTCTGTTGGGAAGAACAGGTTTTCCTCTGTGTTTATTTTTTCCAGCTCTAAAGTACTTTTGCTTTTACCAGAGTGTCTGGCTGTTTTTTCCAGTTGGTGTTGAGGTCTGGGGGAACCCAGACAGAACAGAATCCGCTTTGGAATAAGATATGCTATGTTCTATTATGAATGTTTTAAGCCCACTTTGCAATCAGGAGACAATACCAGCATCTAAGAAGTAAACATATATGAGAATTAAGCTATATTGTTGCTCCAGAACTGTTACAAGAATAATAAATCAATTAAGGACCAATGAAAAATTAAAGACAGAAACAATCACTCATAGTTTAAATAAAATATTTCAGACACTGTGGTTACAAATGCTATTAAAGTCTGTATATAAATGCTAAAATGAGCTACAGACTCAGCAATTGCATAAACTGCATTCCATAATATTATTTGCTGATGGAGATACATTTATCTTCTCTGTATATTTTATGTCTTTTTACAGAAGCTGCAGCTTCTGTTATTCCTAATTGCTTTCACTTGCAGCTTGAAGAGTTCTAGTTTTTAATATTCAGTAGAAGTATGAAGGAACTGTACCTAAATATAACGAAAATGCTTGCAAAAGTATTAGTACTCAGCTTGTCTTTAAACATCTACTAAATATAAGACAATTGTATTCTTCAAAAATAAAGGACTGGCTATTCCATTGTCATTTGTTGAATGAACTGTTTACAATCCCATGAGTATTATTATTCTGTGTATTATATATCAAGTTGGGTGCATGGAGTAAATGGTGTGGTTGTTATTCCTTTTTCTTGCAATATTAGCATCAGTCCATTGCTGAATTTTATGTGCATTGACATATTCAAATGTGCCTGTGGTATTCATAACAATCATCTATACCCAAGAAGAAAAATAGATAAGCTTTCTTAGAAACTTTTCTAATATATCAAGGAACTGACAGTATTGTATAACATACATGCATGGGTTAGTCTTAACCAAATGGAAAATAGTTCATTTTATTTTGTATCAAGCTTCCGATAAAATACATTTTGGTAAGCTTTAAATTACAGTTAACCTCCTGCTATTATTTCAACCCTCTGTGTCATTGCTACTATAGTGGAGATACCATTGTCATGTTGTGCAAATGTGAATATCTACAGTTTGTGTATCAATTCCCGATGTACTGATATTGCCCTTTACATAGCTATTATCTGCACAATAGGCAAATAAACTACACATATACATACACAATGACTTCCAACTTTGGAGATCCTGTGTCCTTGCAGGATCACAACAAATTGGTCTGCGCAACAGATTTGTATAAAACAATGGATTTATATTTATAAATTATTTTCCTTTGTGAATTCCTGCTCTCACTTTTATTTCCTTTCTGATAGTTCCCAGGCTATCTTGCCAAGCTATAACTTAGAGCTAACAGATTTCAAAATTTTAAGATGTTCTATCACCCTTATTATTACAGTCTGAACAATGAGAGCCAACTTTAACTGTAGCCATGGGCCACTCCAATAATTCAATTTTACTTTGATCATTTCATTTCAGATATATGATGTAAATGAGAAAACATTTGATATTGCTATATGCTAAACAATTAGGAATGACTTGTGGTAGGTCTGCAGACATCCATCTTACTGACGTTTGTTATCTGCAGCTTCTCCAACATTTTGACCCTATCATTACATTCTGATATTTATTTATTTTATTTTATTTATTTATTTAGATTTGTATGCCGCCCCTCTCCACAGACTCGGGGCGGCTCACAACAAAGTGAAAAACAATTTATAACAAATCTAAATTTCTACTAAAAACATTTTAAAAACCCCATTTTCTAAACATACATACATACACACATACCATTCATAAATTGTATATGCCCGGGGGAGATGTCTCAGTTCCCCCATGCCTGACGACACAGGTGGGTCTTAAGGAGCTTACGAAAGGCAAGGAGAATAGGGGCAGTTCTAATCTCCGGGGGGAGTTGGTTCCAGAGGGTCGGGGCCGCCACAGAGAAGGCTCTTCCCCTGGGGCCCGCCAAACGACATTGTTTAGTTGACAGGACCCGGAGAAGGCCCACCCTGTGGGACCTAATCGGTCGCTGGGATTCGTGCGGCAGCAGGCGGTCTCGGAGATATTCTGGTCCAGTGCCATGAAGGGCTTTAAAGGTCATAACCAACACTTTGAATTGTGACCGGAAGTTGATCGGCAACCAATGCAGACTGCGGAGTGTTGGTGAAACATGGGCATACCTAGGTAGGCCCATGACTGCTCTCGCAGCTGCATTCTGCACGATCTGAAGTTTCCGAACACTTTTCAAAGGTAGCCCCATGTAGAGAGCATTACAGTAGTCGAACCTCGAGGTGAGTGGCATGAGTGACTGTGAGCAGTGAGTCCCGGTCCAGATAGGGTCGCAACTGGTGCACCAGGCGAACCTGGGCAAACGCCCCCCTCGCCACAGCTGAAAGATGGTTCTCTAATGTGAGCTGTGGATTGAGGAGGACGCCCAAGTTGCGGACCCTCTCCGAGGGGGTCAATAATTCCCCCCCCCCAGGGTAATGGAAGGACAGATGGAATTGTCCTTGGGAGGCAAAACCCACAGCCACTCCGTCTTATCCATGTGTTTGGAAGTCCTAGTCTTGCAATTGATACAGTTGAAACATTTCTCAATAAACAAGATCAGTTTGTTCTATGTTTCTATGTTTCAAGGCAGCCAGTTAAAAATAATGTAATTGGAGTAGAATTGCATGTAGTAGAATTAATATCTGACACCATATAATGGCAATTTCTTCAATGCTGGTGTACTTTATTCCTAATTTTCTGCCAAATTATAATTAATCTCACCAACTACATGAAGGAATTTAATGACCAAGAGTCAGTTTGGTGTACGGTTAAGGGATCAGGCTAAAAACTGGCAAACCATGAATTCTAATCACATGTTAGGTACAAAGCCAGTTTGGTGACCTTGAGCCAGGCACGCTCTTTCAGTCCCAGGAAAAAGGCAATGACAAATCTCTTCTGAAAAACCTTGCCAAGAAAACTACAGTGACTGGTCCAGTCAGCCTATCAAGACTGACTCAATAAAAATAAAAATTAAGATTTCTACCTAAGTCATGAAATCATAACTTAATCTGATATATTGAGAAATACTACATTATATTGATGAATACCCTTGGAACATTCTTAGATGAGTATTATTAATATTTATTGCTGGTGACATTATGGCCTGTCACAAGATATTTGCCAAATGCAAAATATATTCTCAGTTGGCAGTCTTCTAGCTTAAGTTTCAAATAGTTAAGCAGAAGTATCCAGCGGTTCTTTTACACCTATCATTCTATGGGGACTTTCCTGGCATTCTTAGATCTACTCACAATTATATTGATTGTGGCACCTGGACATTATTAGGTTTGACAATTAATTGTAGGTAAGCTGAAAAGATGATTTAAAGCAGGGAAGTAAGTATCATTTGTCTGTGGATTGTAAACAGCTACCTGAGGGAAGAGCAAAACCATCACAGGGTCAAAGACCAAACCAAGATGAAGAAATGTGAGGATCAAGAAGGAAACTAGAATTTAGGACCCAACCCTCCTCCCAAACAAACTCCAAGCTAAATCAGAGGACAATTGAAGAGACAAGTCTGAAAAGCAAGCATGAAATCTGGACCAAGAATAATAAAATATATAGATTTATAATCAGTGTCTAGGAAAACTGAATTATTGAAGCACAAAGCTCTGTTAAAAATTGCCTGAGCAGATAGAAGAACCGTTGAACTTACCTGAAACGGTCTTCTCGCTGCACTGCGAAGAGAGTCCAGGGTGGGTTATTATTCAGCCTCATTGGCAGGGACTGAGTTAAAAATTAGCATAAATGTTATGTCCCACCCACCACTGCCCTCCTTAGGTCAGTCAATAAAAAATGAAGGAATAGTGAAAGAAGACAAATTTATTCAACAAACTTTAAACTATAAAACTTCAACTGAACTGTGCACCTGGGCAAAAGCCAGGCGGGTTTGGACTCTCTTCGCAGTGCAATGAGAAGACCGTTCAGGTAAGTTCAACGGTTCTTCTCCACTGCACTGCTCAGAGAGTCCAAGGTGGGATATACCCAAGAAACACCTTAGGGAGGGTCAGGCTGGCCCAGGGGTACTGGAACGCAAACTCTTTGCAACACTCTTCTCCCGAAGGCTGCCTCTGCAGAAGCAAATGTGTCCAAACGATAATGTCTGATAAAGGTTGTGGGAGCAGCCCAAGTTGCTGCTCTACAGATGTCCTCAATTGGTGCCTGTGTGGTCCAAGCCGCTGAGGTGGCTGCACTCCTGGTAGAGTAGGCCGTAATCCTATCTGGTAAAGGAATTGATTTTGCCTTATATGCCTCCATGATGCAGGAGCGAATCCATCTGCTAACAGTCTTGGTCGATACTTTTTTCCCATTGACGCGGGAAGGAATGAAACAAAGAGAGCTTCCGATCTCCTGAATGTGCTTGTGCGGCGAACGTAAATTTTCACCGCTCTCCGAACGTCCACTTTATGCCAATGAAGCTCTGATGGATGGGAGCCGTGGGTGCAAAAGTCCAGTAACACTATGTCCTGTGACCTATGAAACCTAGTGTTGATCTTAGGTAGGAAACTAGGGTCCAAGCGGAGGGTCACTCTGTCGGTGTGAAAAACACATAAGTCTGAATGCACTGACAGAGCTGCTAGTTCCGAGACTCTGTGTGCAGAGGTTATGGCCACTAGAAAGGCCACTTTTATGGAAAGTATGCGAAGAGAAACCTCCCTTAATGGTTCGAAGGGGGGGGGGGGCGTAAGGGCTTGGAGAACCAGGGGCAGATCCCAGGACGGGAAACGGTGAATTACAGGTGGTGACAGGTTCGCTGCCCCTCGAAGGAAGTCCTTAACCCAAGGATGGTGAGAGATCGGGCAGAGGGGATCTGGACGAAGAACGGTTGCGATGGCAGCTACCTTGTCTGCGAAGGGTGTTAGGAGTTAAGCCTTTTTCCAGGCCCTTCTGCAGAAACTCCAAAAGGTTAAGCACCAAAGAGGCAGAGGGCAAGACCCCTTGTGCCCTACAAAAGGTGCAGTATGCTGCCCAGGTCGCCTGGTAGATGCGGGTGGTCGAGGGACGTCGTGCTGCTTGTATGGTGTGGATGATGTTATCTGGAACCTGTTTCTCTCTCAAGCGGTCCCCCTCAATTGCCACACGGCAAGCTTCCACCACTGCGGGTCTGGGTGAATTATTGAGCCCTGCGACAGGATCAGTTGGTGACACGGGATTCTCCACGGGGGAGACAGAGATAGGTCCATCAGGTCAGCAAACCATGGACGCCTGGGCCAGAATGGAGCTACCAAGAGTATGTCCGCTCCTTCCGAGATGATCTTGGCCACCATTCTGTGTATTAGACTGACCAGAGGGAAGGCGTATAGTAAACCGCTCGGCCAAGGTGATAGGAGTGCGTTGACCTGCTCAGCTCCCGGGGTTGGGAACCTGGAGAAGAACCTGGTGATTGTGTTGCGAAGCGAACAGGTCCACTACTGGAATGCCGTAACGGTGAACTATCAGACGGAACACCTCTGGGTTCAGGGACCATTCCCCTGGGTCTATCGTTGTGCGGCTTAGCCAGTCCGCCTGCGTATTGTCCACTCCTGAAATATGTTCTGCACGGATCGAGGTGATGCCCATGACATCAGGGCATGCGCTTCCTGCATTAGACGGCCCGACCATGTGCCTCCCTGATGATTTATGTGGGCCCTTGTTGCCACATTGTCCGTCAATATCAGGATGTGGCGGCCCCCTACCGTCTCCGAAAACATTTGCAGTGCTCTGAAAACAGCCTGTAGTTCCAGGAAGTTTATGTTGGGGTCTGCCAGATCCAATGCTGACCATCTGCCCTGGGCGACCTGAAGCCCGGAGTGGGCTCCACATCCAGACAGACTCGCGTCTGTGGTGATTGTCACCTCCTGGTGGAACAAGAAGGGAGAGCCTCTGGCTATGGCGGGCGATGTCCACCAGGAGAAGGAAAGACGAACTGCTGTGGTCAGGTGCACTTGATGTTTGGAGTTGCTTAACCGGGCCCTTTGGAACGGGAGTAGAAGCCACTGCAGAGGGCGGGCATGAAGCCGAGCCCATGGCACTATATTGATGCATGAAATGAAGACCCCTAGCAATTGTGAAAGTAGCACTAGGGGAATCTTGGTGCGACGTGATATCGAGTGTATCAGTGTCCGTATTTTCTGTTGTCTCTCTAATGATAGAAAGACCATGCCCGATGAAGAATTGATTGTCGTGCCTATGTGGAGCAGACACCTGGTCGGTTGTAGGTGGCTCTTGTCCTGATTGATTGTAAATCCTGCTCTCTCTCTCTCTCGAGACCATTGTTTGGGCGAGATCCAGCTTGGCCTGTTGGGGGCTTCTGGATAGAATGATTATGTTGTCTAGGTAGGCTAGAAGATGTATGGATTGTGACCTGAGACTTGCTGTTAAGGCGTCTAGAAGCTTGGTAAAGGCCCTGGGTGCTGAAGACAGGCCGAAGGGCATGGCTTTGTATTGAAAGTGATGGTCCTGGAGGCAGAAGCTTAGAAATTGACGGTGTTGCTGATGAACTGGAACGTGCAGATACACCTCCTTGAGGTCGATGGATGTCATCCAATCCTGATGCCGAATGGATGCCAAGATGGTTTGCAATGAATGCATCTTGAACCTCTGATACCGGATGTATAAGTTTAGTTGTCTGAGGTTCAAAATTAGGCAGCATCCGCCGGAGGATTTGGGGACTACGAACACTATGGAGTAGAACCCCTTGCCTCTCTGTTCTGTCGGAACCGGCTCTATTGCCCCAATGTCCAGTAGATGTTGGACCTCTTGAGAAATAAGAGATCTTTTTTGTGGGTGAAGCAAGGTGGGGCATTGCACAAATCTGTTTGGAGGAGTCTGCCAAAAGTTTATCCGCAGGCCCTGTCTCTAAGGCCCATGCGTCGGTGGAGATGGATTCCCAAAATTCGGTGAAGAATTGTAGGCGTCCACCGATGGGCGGGTCGTGGTGAGAGTAACTTCTGCTTGCGATATCCCCCTCTGTTGCCGCCTCTGTAAAATCTGCGAGATTGCTGGAACTGGCGGTTTCTGTCTCCATAACCGCCTCTGTCAGATCGGTAAGATGGCTGGGTGTAGGTCCCCTGTCCATAGGTCCGTGCAACTGGGGATGAAGTTGAGGATGGTTCTGCTCAAAAGGGCTGTCTGCGAAAGTATGGAGCCCCACGCCTATCTTGTCTCCTCGCCGACCTTGGCAGCACCTTCCTCTTGTCTCTGTCCTTGATCAGTACAGAGTCTAGCGATTCACCAAAGAGCTTAGAGCCCTGATATGGAGCAGTGGCCAGGCGCCATTTCAATTTGACATCTGCCTGCCATGACCGAAGCCAAATCATGCACCGAGCAGAGAGATTAGTTGCCAGTGCCCGAGATGAGAATCTTGCTGCCGCTAGAGTGGCATCTGCAGAGAACTCAGCAGTGGCAATGAGTTTGTTAACATCCTGGCATAGTCGGGCGTCCTCTGGACCCAGTCTTGAGAGCATATGGAGGCCCTATTGAGAGCATATGGAGGCCCTATTGAAGAAAGAAGCAGCCGAGGCTGCCCTCAGGGACCAGGCAGAGAGTTGGTGCACCCTCTTGATCAGGTTCTCCGCCCTTCTGTCCTCTGGCCGCAGACCGTCCGCCATCTCCGATGGTACCACGGCGTTGGACATCAGTGATGTGACCGGGGCATCCACTGAGGGATACTGAAGCAAGTCCTCTACCTCTGGATCAAAGGAATAAAATCTTTTGTCCATGGCTGAGGGTCCCAGTGCTGCTGATGGATTCTGCCAGGGCCTCTTTATATTCTCTGCGAAGATAGGCACTGCAGGAATATGCTCTGACTCCCTCTGGGGTTCATTAATGAGTCTGTCCGCTGGCATGATGCCTACCTCTTGACCAGCTGGCTTTGAGGCGTTCTCTGGCAACAGCGTGGTCTTAGCTTTGTTTAAGAGGGTTCTAAATAGAGAGTGCCTGAACAATCCTGTTAAAGGGGTCTGATCAGGCAGGTTGGCCTCATCCCCTGAGAGCTCATCCTCTGCATTTGTGGCCATCTCCCTTGGATCCAAGTCTTCCTGAAAGGAATCATGCAGGGATGGCGCAGGAGCCGGGACTGTCCAAGGGTCTGGTCTACTGGCACGAGCTGGCATAGGAGATGGGCATTTCTGGGCACCCACTACAATGCCCTGGGAATATGCAGACACTATCATGTCCTGTAGTGATGGGGACATTGCCTGCCAGTTGTTCATAGGGTCCCTGAGACCCGCTGCAGTCAGAGTAAAGGTGGCTGCAGGAGGTTGCGCAGAGTGAGACCATGATTGGGATGGTCTGGGCCATTCTGCTCTTTGGATCCCCTCAGATGGAGGTGGAGCACTCGATGGACAGTCAGTGGATAACTCCCCAGCTGCAGAGAGGTGGGGTCCCTTGAAGGCAGCAGCAGAAATTAAGGGGCTCTGATGATGTTGTGGAATAGAAGTGGAAGAAGGACTAGGTCTTTGTCTTGTTCTATTCATCTCTAACTGGGCCTCTAGGGCCTTGATTTTCTTCTCAGCTTCCCTCAAGGCCACTGAAGATTGGGAAGACTTCCCCTTAGGTTTAGAACTATGGCTCTTATCCTTCCCCTTGCTAGTGGAGGGGGCAGCCGGATCAGAAGGATTATTCTGTTGTTGAGACATTGTTAATGATAAACACTCACGGTACCGGTAACACCAAAAAAACTCGATTCACCAGGGACTGGAATGCACAATCAGAGAAGAATGCAGTCTCAGCCCCTAGAGGAAGTAGTCACCAACTTCCTGTCAGGTGGTTGGAATAGACTAGCCTTCCAATATTGCAATGGTAACGCCCCTCTCCTTTCTGGAGGAAAAATGGCTGCCGTCGAGTACTAGCATTTGCTGACTCACTGGCTCATAGCCCCCACTGCTGCCTCAAAATGGCATCCCCCAAGGGGGGCGGAGCTAACCTTCCAACGGCGGTTGAGGCTTCATAATGCCTTGCTGCTGGCAGCTCAGTGGTTTACCCCCTCAAAATGACCGATCCTGCCTCGGTCATCTATGTGACCCGATGGCAGCCCCCTCAGCAAGATCAAGGCTATTTGCCTTTGCGACTCCTCTCGCCGCTTTAGAAGATCGGCGGCCTCTTGCCACACCGCCAAACAGCTGATGTCTTTTCCGGGTTAATCCCGGTCGCCATGGCTCCCTTACTGCTTTAAACAGATCGGCGGCCGATTGTGAGGCCGCCGAACAGCTGATTTCCCCATTCAGGACAGCCGAGTGGAAAAGCCGGTAACGGGGGCGGCGGCGGCGGAGGGGGGGGGGTTGAGCGCGAACGTCAGGGACCCCTTAGGCATCTTCCCTGTCTTCGAGGCAGTGCTCCGGAGAGCAGTGGCCTCTCAGGGGTGAAGAGTTGGAGAGCAGTACCCCGGAGTGAAGAGGCTCTCAGAGAAATTCTCCTTTTCTCTTCTTCCTGCAACAGAAAAGAAAGAGACAGTTAGACAAAAACAGCATTTATTAAGGGGAAAAAAAATTCACTCTCTCATGGAGAGAAGAAACTCAGCGTCCCTACACTATGACTGAGTTTTTTAGACTGACCTAAGGAGGGCAGTGGTGGGCGGGACATAACATTTATGCTAATTTTTAACTCAGTCCCTGCCAATGAGGCTTAATAATAACCCATCTTGGACTCTCTGAGCAGTGCAGTGGAGAATCAGTTCGCAGTCTGCTCACTGGGAGGGGTAGCTGGCCATAGAGTTCTTCCCAGTGGGCAAGTGAGGGTAGAAAATCCAGCTGAGAATCCAATAAAGAGTTCTACAAAGTTTGCTAAGTTCAAAAATAAAGAGTAAACAAAATTATAGCAGTGAGTCGGCAGGAGAGGTAGAGTTCACAAAATCCCCCAAACAGCAAAACAAATTGGTTTGAGCTTCTAGACTAGAGCATCAAAACCCTACCAAGGAACATTGTTATTATAATTCTTATCCATATGCCCCGAAGGAGGAGGAGGAGGAAGGGCAAAAAGATTCTGCCCAGTTTCTTGACAATATGCATTCAGGCCCTTTAATTAGTTTTGCATTTTATTGAATCCTTCCTATTACAACTTTACTCTTTAAGAACACATTCATCATTATTTGAACCCCTAGGCATCATTCTTCCAGCAACAACTTTCACTCTTTCATTTTTTCCCTTCCTTTGTCCATTTAGGATTTTTTGTTTTTTTAAAGGACATGATCAAGAATATCAAATAACTTTGCTTGGATGTCTTTTCTTTTCTCTCTCTCTTCCTCTTTCTTTCTTTCTTTCTCTTTTCCATTATTGCAGACAGTGTAAAAGAATGAACCAATGTTCCAAGTTCACAGAAGTGTTTTCCTAAACCTTTTCAGCCTCTGCAGCAGAATATCTTTAATAGAAATGGATTTTAGAGCTGAGAAGCCTCACTTTGCTTTAATGCTGCATCTTTCTCTTCAGGAAAAAAATGGAGAGCACTTAGTTTTCTAAAGTGATTTTTCTGTTCTTTCTGGGTCAAACTCACTTTTTGTGAAAGTACTATTTTTAAGTCATAATGATTTCCACTCAAAATGACACCACCCCAGAATCTATTTGAAATCTGCCTATGATGAAGGAAATTTTTTTTTCTTTTTTAAAAATGAAACATGATGAACTAATCTCACAAATATTTGAAAAAGTATGTTTATAAATAAATACTCTGTGTAAAGTAGAAAATTATCCTAATATTTAGCATACAAATCCCAGAGTTTTGTATATATTGTGCCTAAATTGAATACATTATTAAAATTTCATTTTTATATTAAAGAATGACAACCACAGTTACAATTCCTTGGATAATGTTGATAATTGGGAAGCAGAGAAATAGCTATTTTAGTATTTCTACTAATAAACTCTGCTTCCTGTGTCTTTCACCTTTCTTGTTACTCATCACTGGAATACCCTATTTGTGTCTATGCATGTATGGGTGTGTGTTTTAAAAAATAGACTAACAGGAATGATATGCTGTACAACGCCAATGTTACTCCAGCGATCTGCATCAGGGCAGTTTTTAACTTCATTAAATTGCTGTCATATGGTGTCTGCTGACATGGCTCAGACTTTAGAGAGTTTTACCCATCAGGTATTCTCTAAGATTGTTAACAAGAACAGCAACTCTCATTAGGGGTTCCCCAAAAGCAGCTAATTAAGGGACAAAGGTTGCTCAGATTGTGACAATTACACCTGTAGGTCTCTGTAGAAATACCAAAATTGCACACCAGCATATGTTTGGTTGCTTAGAACAAGAAATAAAGACCCAGTCCATTAAAAGAGAGCGAGGGAGAGAGAGAGAGAGAAAGAGAAAAGGGGGGGGGGGGCAGAAAGCTGTCAACCATTTGAAAAGCTTTAGGAAAATGATCATCCAATTAGTAGCTATGATCAAATCAGGCATGAACTCTCTCTGGATGGCTCCATAATTTTCCTTCTTGCATGGTGTAATTTCATATAGCTCAAATGAACTCATGAGAGGTAATTCAGTCCCAAACAGTTTTCTCATCACTGCTAATTATACTAATACATTGAAATGCCTCCTACAAAATGCATGAGCCCTTTAAGCCACCTCATTAATGTGATATAATTTTTGCCAGAATATATATATCAAACCTATTATCACCACAGGTTTTCTTTATCATTTTTTTTTCAAAATGTCTATCAAACCCCCTGAAAAAAGTAGACTTCTTGGGTCTGCCTTTCTCTTAATTATCCTTTTCTTTGAAGTGCAGTTGTCTACTGTTGCATTTTTTTTAAAAAAAATCAAGACTGTTGGCAATAGGGAGTATAGACAAGGGGTATCCAATGCCTTTCCCCCCTTCAGTACTTGATTTCTCATTCCCCCCCCCCCCCAGTTGTAGCTGATTCTTTAAATGGCAAATGGTGCATGCAGTAATGTGCAAAAATGAGTTATACAAACTGAAAGCAGGGGTGTAAAAAGAAGCATCATCTGAGACTAAAATAAAGACAGATTTTATGGTATTTATGTCAGTTAATTTAACTGCTGGTAGGGGCCTTTGTTGAAACATGAGTTAGTTCCAGTGTTTAACCTTGCAGCTTTAATTTATGCTTGATGGCATGAGTACTTCATCACTCTCTCCTTGGAAAAGACAGTTATCTCATTAGCTGGAATTTAATGAAATGCAAGGATACACTTCTTAATTTCCAAGATTACTATAACACAAATCAGGTGTAAATCTTGGTCTGACTCTATTCTCCTTTTGTCTGTACTTTTTTTTTTGAAGAGTACTATCAGAGTATCCTTTGGTGGGATGAATGTTCAGGCAGTGGTTTAAGTTACACATCTGCAGAACCTGACAAAAACTTTGCACCCAATGGCTGTGATGACAATATGCATGCCTTAAATGCATATACTTTTAGAACGAATTAATAATCCTATGAATATTGTTGATTATATGGGGCAGGGGGGGAGGTACAGCAATATACACTGCTAAAAAAAATAAAAGGAACACCTAAACAACACGATATAAGTCCAAGTACAGTGATCCCTCGAGTTTCGCGATCTCGATCTTCGCGAAACGCTATATCGCGATTTTTAAAAAAATATTAATTAAAAAAAAAACCACTTCCAGGTTTGGCTTCGGGAGTCAGCTAGGAAGCGGTGCGGCTGTTTTAAAAGGTCGCAGCCGGCCTGGGGGGCTTCCCAGCACCCCCCCGAACCCCCAACCTGGGTTCGGGGGGGTGCTGGGAAGCCCCCCAGGCCGGCTGCGACCTTTTAAAACAGCCGCACCGCTTCCCAGCTGAGTCCTGAAGCCAAATGCCAAAGGCGAACTTCCGCGTTTGGCTTCAGGACTCAGCTGGGAAGCGGCCCGGCTGTTTTAAAAGGTTGCAGCTGGCCTGGGGGGCTTCCCAGCACCCCCCCGAACCCCCAACCTGGGTCTTCCCGGCCGCCCACGCAAAGGGGAAACCCCGGCTCCTCGCTGATGCCCGCCGCTTGCCCGCCCGCCAGCAAGAGGGGGAAGACCCAGGGAAGGTTCCTTCGGCCGCCCAGCAGCTGATCTGCTCGGTAGCGCAGCAGCAGCGAGGAGCCGAATCGGGGTTTCCCCTTTGCGTGGGCGGCGGGGAACGCAAACTCCACCATCTACGCATGCGTGGTCATAGAAAAAAGGGCGCACATGCGCAGATGGTGTTTTTACTTCCGCAACCCTACATCGCGAAAAATCGATTATCGTGAGGGGTCTTGGAACGGAACCCTCGCGATAATAGAGGGATCACTGTAAATCAAACTTCTGTGAAATCAAACTGTCCACTTAGGAAGCAACACTGATTGACAATCAATTTCACATGCTGTTGTGCACATTCAACTTTGTACAGAACAAAGTATTCAATGAGAATATTTCATTCATTCAGATCTAGGATGTGTTATTTGAGTGTTCCCTTTATTTTTTTGAGCAGTATATATTTTGCCTTGCATATTTCCAGTTCTGCAACAGCAATAGAAGACCAGATATTTAGAATTGTTTTGTAAGTGTCTAACAATGAAAGATAAAATTAAAAAATAATCAAGATAAATAACAATCATAGTATTGGAAAAGATCAGGCAGAGCTGTGGGGCAGAGTTAAGTGTGTTATCAGCTTAGAATCATTACATTACCACAAATGGTTCAAGTCCAACCCTTGAATTCCATTACTTTTACTTTCCATTCCATTACCTTTTTTACCCTCTTTCTCAGATGCCCCCTGGTCTTCGCACTCACTCTGTATCACTTTTATATTTCCAGAGGCACTTTGGATCCTCCATACATTGACATCAGACACTTAACATATGGTACATTGTTTGTTACTTTGCATAATTATGTTCTTGACTATTTTGTTCATTGAAGGGTCTTCTATACTGTTTTATGGATTTCTTCTTCATACCTTCTGGTGAAGATTCATGACAAAAGGAAATGGTACGTGAGCAACCTCAAAACATCCAGAATTATTGACCATAGGGGCATAAACCTGTTCATCAAGATTTTTAGATTCATAATACGCAAAGGACAAGCTACATGCATCAACAGATGCCTCACTGGGTTATATCTACAACCACAAAACATCTTAGAGTGAATTATAAATGAATTTATCAATTAAATACATAGATTAAAAATATTTTTTCCATAAAATGTAATATTTTTTTAAAATATTCAACATATTTCCTTATAAAGGCAAGCCATATATGGAAATGGATTTCTGCAGGAAGACAGTGCATACAAGAACAATGAAGGCATCAAAATGTGACATTTTTGTGTGCCTACTCTGTATGATTGTTAATAACCAATACTGAGTACTTAGGTTAATACTGTCTGGTCATAGATACACAATCCCATGTTTGCAATTTCTTCCAGCCTCCATTGTTTTTAAGTGGGCAGAAATTGTTTGCAAGAATCGACTGATATAAATTTAAATAGTAGCAGAACATATGAGTCAAACCTAGTCAGATCAGATCTTTAATCCATACAGAATATTATTTGTTCAGACCTCCAGACTCCTTGAGTAAGAAAACTCACTGACTGTTGATGTTCTACTGGTGACTTTGTCCAATATTGAAGGCATGTTTATTTGTTTGTTTGATTGTTTGTGTTTCACATTTATTATTTTTATTAATAATTCAAGGCAGTGAACACATTCAACACACCTTCCTTCTCTTAATTTCTCCACAGCAGCAACCCTGTGAGATGGGTTGGGCTGAGACAGTGAGTGGCTCAAAGCCACCTCAGCTGGCTTTCATGGCTAAAGTGAGACTTGAACTCATGGTCTTCCACTTTATAGCTTGGTACCTTAATCAATAGACCAAACTTTAAATGCTGCAGTTTGACTATTAGAGTTCAAAGGGAGAGTTTTGTTTTATTTTTATTTTTTAATTACCAGACTTTCAACTCTGGCTAAAACAAACTTTAGCTATACTGTAGGGATTGTTCTGTACTGAACTGATAACCTTCCTATAGTAAGATGAATTTTTATAGTATCACAGAGCTGTTGCTACAGTGTAAGATGGAAAATTTTCCAGAATATACAAATAAATGTGCCACCTGTTATTTTATATAGATAAGCATGCTGAGTAACTTTCTGAAAAACATAACTTGGTAGGAATGTATATATTTCATATACCAAGGGCTAATACTTTGCTAAAATTACACTATATGAATTGCAATGTTTGTTAATTGCAGCCAGGGGAGTAACTGGAAACACTTCACTATGGAAACAGTGAACAATAAATTGTGATTTTCAATGAAAGTTTTTGAAGCGTTTGTTAGGGTATATTAAGTATTTCACAATGAAGCCTGCTTCACATATTGGTTTAGTGTCTTATTTCCCAGTGCATGTAAAGTGATGCAATGTAATAAATTGATTCAATACTTGCTGCTACATTTATTTCTGCAAAACATTGGAAAACTGAAGCACACATTTAACTGAATCAGTGGTGTTCAAAAATATAACAAATTGCATAGCAGCCAAGTTCTCAAGTTTTGAGTTGTCACTTTCAGGGACAGGAAGCTATGCAGCAGGTTCAATATAGTTTGTATAAATATGTTCTAAGGTTGGCTTGATTTTTAAAAATATTAATTGCAAAGTAGAGAAAAGGAGTTGGGAAACCCAAATCTAAGGAGTGCACTAACTCCAGGAAGGGAGAACAACAGTTTTGGTTTCAAATCAGCTATGACCGTCTGGTGAGAACTGAAAATATGTGTGGGTAATTTACCTTCCCATAAAGGGATGGGATTTCAGTTGACATTTGAATGAGAACTGGAATATCCTTTGGAATTAGAAAAGTAGGCTTTCCATTGAACTTCTTAAACAAGGAATTAATCAGGATTATATGTGCAACTAACTAACTGATAAGGTCCACTGAGTTGGCCTTCTTTGGATCCTGTTGACTAAATAATGTCATTGGTGGGCCCCAGGGGAAGAGCCTTCTCTGTGGCAGCCCCGGCCCTCTGGAATCAACTCTCCCCAGAGATTAGAATCGCCCCCACCCTCCTTGGCTTTTATAAGTTATTGAAGACTATGTCGCCAGGCATGGGGTAATTGAGAGATCCCCAGGTTATTATGGTTTATGAATGGCATGACTGAGTTGTATGGTTTTTAATGATATGGGTTTTAGATTTTTTTTAAGTATTGGATTTGTACATTGGTTATTACTGTTGTGAGCCACTCCGAGTCTTTAGAGGGGGGCGGCATAGAAATCTAATAAATTATTATTATTATTATTATTATTATTATTATTATTATTATTAATTATTTTTAACAGTGAAATATTAAAAGATAAAATACCAATAGAAAAAGGTGAGTATGTAGGTATGTGTGTTTGTGTATTTGACATAATTAATTAAACATATTGTGAGATATTTCCAGACATATAAACTCAAGTATTTACAAATTGTAAACATTCAAATTTCATACAGTAAAATCCTTCAATATAGTAGAACACGAATATGGTAAATTAGACATTTTACTTAATTACCATATAAACCACATTGTTCGACAATATATATTATATGCCTTCAATTTCACTGTATAGGTGACTCTGAATGGGATAGACTTCAAAAAGACCATATAAATCTTTGCAAAAAATATAAAAAATTAAAAAGATGGAGGGAATGATGTCCAGTTACCTAAATGTATACCTGAATGGATGCTGAAAAAATACACTCAAAAAGTTTTGTAATTAATGAAACATTATATGGCAGGAGTCCCCAACCTGTGGGACATGGCCCATTACCAGGCCACATCCTATTGACCATAGGGCCACTGGCCAGTTGCATGCACACACCTCTCCACTGCATTAGTGTCAGGCAGCTGCTAATTTCACCGTGAGCATCGCGTCGCTCATACACTCACAACCCTGCTCACATGGGCATGCTCACAAATCCATTCATAATGTTCATGTACAGCTAATGCACATATTCATATTTAGGAAAAAAATAATGGAGATTGGGTTGTTTGGTAGCAGAGGGCCATGAAAATATTTACTGATCTCTGCATCCTGGACATAAATTGTTTCAAATCCAATCTTCAAAACGAGGCTATGAGCACTGTATACCAAGACACCTAGATACAAAAACATTTTTCCCAAACGCCATCACTCTGCTAAACAAATAATTTCCCCATCACTGTCAAACTATTCACTAAGTCTGCATTATTATTAGTCTTTGCATTGTTCCTATCACCCATCTCCTCCGACTTATGACTGTATGACTGTAATGTATTGCTTGTATCTTTATGATTTATACTAATATTAATCCCCCCTCCCCCCCGATTGCTTATTTGTACCCTATGACAATCATTGTGTTGTACCTCATGATTCTGGACAAATGTACCTTTTCTTTTATGTACACTGACAGCATAAGCACCAATAAAAAATGCATTGTGTGTCCAATCACACTTGGCCAACAAAGTATTCTATTCAAATATTTATAAGAATTAAATTCATTTTAAAATAAATTACAAATATGAATAGAGAAAAAGAAGAGACATTTTTAGCCAAATCTAAGCCATGTGAATAACACAACAAATCTCCTGGAAGTAACTTTCATTTGGTGGTATCTTAAATAAATATGCTGTAGTGCTGTTTTAACTGTCCAAATAAGAAAGTTAAGTAACATATTAGTTATAAATTATCCAGGTTGGTAAAGATTATTAATCATATTTACATCTGACGGTCAAATATGTCAGGTTTGGCATGCCTGCATGACAAAAAGTATCAATTATTGAATATTGAATTACTGCAAAAGTTTTTAAAACTAAATTGGGTTAATATTTATAATATTTTTCTTGGACAGTGCCTATCTAATTTCCATGATTCTATTCCCTAGTTTGATGTAAACAGATGCTGTTGCACACATGCAAATCTTTCTTCTTCTTTTTTTGCCACTTGGGATTATAGTTTGATGTCTCTAGCCTTGAACCAATTCAAGACCATGGTACAATGAGGAAATCTTTGGAAACTCAATAAGCACATCTTCTAATAAAGGGATTTGGAACATTTAACTATGTAATTTTTAATCCATTTCAGTTTGATGTGTCCCAGAGCTTCAGCTTTGTAGTATGTAGTACAGTGATCCCTCGAGTTTCGCGTCCTCGAGCATCGCGAAAGGGCTATATCGCGAGTTTTCAACCCGGAAGTAAACTCCACCATCTGCACATGCGTGCCCTTTTTTTCTATGGCCACGCATGCGTAGATGGTGGAGTTTCCCCAGCTGGGGTCCGCTTCCCAGCTGGGAAGCGATAAGAGCAACGGGGTGGGCGGGGGAAGGCCGGGCGGCGCGCGCGCGAGGTCCGCTTCCCAGCTGGGAAGCAATGAGAGCAACGGGGTGGGTGGGGGAAGGCCGGGCGGCGCGCGCGCGCGAGGTCCGCTTCCCAGCTGGGAAGCAATGAGAGCAACGGGGGTGGGTGGGGGAAGGCCGGGCGGCGCGCGCGCGCGAGGTCCGCTTCCCAGCTGGGAAGCAATGAGAGCAACGGGGTGGGTGGGGGGAAGGCCGGGCGGCGCGCGCGCGAGGTCCGCTTCCCAGCTGGGAAGCAATGAGAGCAACGGGGTGGGTGGGGGAAGGCCGGGCGGCGCGCGCGCGAGGTCCGCTTCCCAGCTGGGAAGCAATGAGAGCAACGGGGTGGGTGGGGGAAGGCCGGGCGGCGAGCGCGCGAGGTCCGCTTCCCAGCTGGGAAGCAATGAGAGCAACGGGATGGGTGGGGGAAGGCCGGGCGGCGCGCGCGCGAGGTCCGCTTCCCAGCTGGGAAGCAATGAGAGCAACGGGGTGGGTGGGGGAAGGCCGGGCGGCGCGCGCGCGAGGTCTGCCTCCCAGCTGGGAAGCAATGAGAGCAACGGGGTGGGTGGGGGAAGGCCGGGCGGCGCGCGCGCGAGGTCCGCTTCCCAGCTGGGAAGCAATGAGAGCAACGGGGTGGGTGGGGGAAGGCCGGGCGGCGCGCGCGCGCGAGGTCCGCTTCCCAGCTGGGAAGCAATGAGAGCAACGGGATGGGTGGGGGAAGGCCGGGCGGCGCGCGCGCGCGAGGTCCGCTTCCCAGCTGGGAAGCAATGAGAGCAACGGGGTGGGTGGGGGAAGGCCGGGCGGCGCGCGCGCGAGGTCCGCTTCCCAGCTGGGAAGCAATGAGAGCAACGGGGTGGGTGGGGGAAGGCCGGGCGGCGCGCGCGCGAGGTCCGCTTCCCAGCTGGGAAGCAATGAGAGCAACGGGGTGGGTGGGGGAAGGCCGGGCGGCGCGCGCGCGAGGTCCGCTTCCCAGCTGGGAAGCAATGAGAGCAACGGGGTGGGTGGGGGAAGGCCGGGCGGCGCGCGCGCGCGAGGTCCGCTTCCCAGCTGGGAAGCAATGAGAGCAACGGGGTGGGCGGGGGAAGGCCGGGCGGCGCACGCGTGGGGGCCGCTTCCCAGCTGGGAAGCAGCGAGAGCAACGGGGTGGGCGGGCGAAGGCCGGGCAGCATGCGCGCGGACAAGCGGCAGCAGCGAGGCGGCGGGGAAACCCCAATCTTCGGCTCCTCGCTGCTGCGGTGGAAGTAAAAACACCATCTGCGCATGCGCAGATGGTGTTTTTACTTCCGCACCGCTACTTCGCGAAAAATCGATCATCGCTTGGGGTCCTGGAACGGAACCCTCGCGATGATCGAGGGACCACTGTATCCAATTCCTGTTTGCTGGCAGTGCTTGTATTCCTGTTCTTTTGGCCTAACCTGATTTAATAACATTAAATATTATTTCAGGAAGTATTAAATAATAAAACTCTACATGCCTATATATATATTAATAGCCAGAAAAATGCAGAATTCCATTTAATTTTCTAGCCTGAATAATAATGTCTGATGTCTTTATAAACTTTAAAAACTTCTATTGTCATGACCTTTAACTTTGCAAAATGGTACTTCATAGGGCAGTAGTCATACCTCTTACATATTTTATTGATTTTCAATCAAAGGCCAAACCCTTAGGCAATCTTCCTCATGCAGCCAATGGGTTGAGATTCTGCTCGATGATTGCCTGATTCAGTAGTAAATGAAGCAGAGAAAGCAACTGTATAAAAAGGTATTTTGACTCATTATGGAATTGTGAATGGTTGCTCGCTAATGAATATACTTTCAGCATGTGTGTGCACCTTGTTAAATGTATTTGTTTTAAACTAATCACTCCTGAAGCTTGTATCTTTATATCTTTGTAAGACTAACATTATTTATCATAAATAATTTTATTTATTGAATTTTATTTGCTATCAAGAGAGGCAGACACAGAGATAATGTTTTAAAAGATGACTACTGATGTGAGAAGAAAAGCAAGC
Organism: Erythrolamprus reginae; assembly: GCF_031021105.1. NCBI lineage: Eukaryota > Metazoa > Chordata > Lepidosauria > Squamata > Dipsadidae > Erythrolamprus > Erythrolamprus reginae. Next base: position 80,499,467 of record NC_091950.1, read on the forward strand.
TGTGTAACAGAAGCTCAGTGAGTGAGAAAAATGTAAACGTTCCCTGCATTTTATTTCACATGACAGAATGCATTATGGTCCAAATAGTATCTTTTTGAAGGTGCAGATTTCAAAAATCTGCATAATATCCACTTTTATATATGCGTCTTATTTAGGATGAGGCTCTGTGTTTTAATGTCCTGCAGTCCCATTTAGAAAGCCCCTTGTTTATAGTACATCTCTGTGATAAATAAGACATAGGGAGGTACCATAACTTACATACTTAGTTACAATTAACCATGTCACAATATAGCACCTTCTTGTAAATCTCTGGAAGCAAAGAGTGATGTGATATAGTGATATGGTGCATATAGTTGTGAAGGCTTGCTCTTCCCATCAAACAATTAGGTGCAGTTGACACAGAACCTACTTTTCCCACCAATTAGTGCCAACAGCAGGGGGCATTTCTAGAATTCTGAAAGCTAACTGTCAGTGGTGTAGTAAAGAATTTAAGACTTTGCAATACGTTCCAAGACGTAGTTTGGTTTACTTGAAATTATACTGTGTCTCTTCAGTCCACAAAACATAATTTGTCTCTTCTATAGTTGTGGAATTTAATTCATATGTGTATGTGCTTGTGGCAACTGATGTTGATTCCCTTTTTGATCTAAGTTCTTCTGATTTTTCAAAATTTTACTGTTCTCTAAAAGAGAGATTGGGGGAGAGAGAGAGGGAGGGAGGTAGGGAGGGAGAGAGGGGAGAGAGACAGAGAGACAGAGAGAGAGAGAAAGAGAGAGAGAGAGACCCATCATTTAATGCTCAGCACAATTCATCTGCAACAATCATCAGGAGCCATTTGGCCTTGTGGATAGTCCTCATTTAGTTCACCATCTTTCGTGTTGTTGCACAATATTCCTCAAAGCCTTCCTTTAATACAAATCATTTACCACTACTTCTTCACATTTTACAATTATTTTAAGGCTACCTAGAAGAAAAATGTACCTTCTTTTTGCCTCCACTTGCATCAAGGAGTGTATGAATGTTCAAGAAAAAACAGTTGCTGTGGATATTGCCTATCTGGACTTCAGCAAAGCCTTTGATACGGTTCCACATAAAGAGCTGATAGATAAATTAGTGAAGATTGGACTTAATCCCTGGATAGTTCAGTGGATTTGCAACTGGCTGAAGCGTAGACATCAAAGAGTTGTTGTTAATGGCGAGTATTCTGAGCAGAGACAGGTTACAAGCGGTGTGCCACAAGGGTCTGTTCTGGGTCCTCTTCTTTTTAATATGTTTGTGAGTGACATAGGGGAAGGTTTGGTAGGGAAGGTTTGCCTATTTGCCGATGACTCTAAAGTGTGCAATAGAGTTGATATTCCTGGAGGCGTCTGTAATATGGTAAATGATTGAGCTTTACTAGATAAATGATCAAAGCAATGGAAACTGCAGTTTAATGTTTCCAAATGTAAAATAATGCACTTGGGGAAAAGGAATCCTCAATCTGAGTATTGTATTGGCAGTTCTGTGTTAGCAAAAACTTCAGAAGAGAAAGATTATGGGGTAGTGATTTCTGACAGTCTCAAAATGGGTGAGCAGTGTGGTCGGGTGATAGGAAAAGCAAGTAGGATGCTTGGCTGCATAGCTAGAGGTATAACAAGCAGGAAGAGGGAGATTGTGATCCCGCTATATAGAGCGCTGGTGAGATCACTTTTGGAATACTCTGTTCAGTTCTGGAGACCTCACCTACAAAAAGATATTGACAAAATTGAACAGGTCCAAAGTCGGGCTACAAGAATGGTGGAAGGTTTTAAGCATAAAACATATAAGGAAAGACTCAATGAACTCAATCTGTATAGTCTGGAGGACAAAAGGAAAAGGGGGGACATGATCGAAACATTTAAACATGTCAAAGGGTTAAATAAGGGTCAGGAGGGAAGTTTTTTTAATAGGAAAGTGAACACAAGAACAAGGGGGCACAATCTGAAGTTAGTTGGGGGAAAGATCAAAAGCAACATGAGAAAATATTATTTTACTGAAAGAGTCGTAGATCCTTGGAACAAACTTCCAGCAGACGTGGTTGGTAAATCCACAGTAACTGAATTCAAACATGCCTGGGATAAACATATATCCATCCTAAGATAAAATACAAAAAATAGTATAAGGGCAGACTAGATGGATCATGAGGTCTTTTTCTGCCATCAGTCTTCTATGTTTCTATGTTTATTTTATTCTAGTACATTCATAGATAACCATCACAAAGAGCAAATAAGATGGTACAGCCTTTGATGAAAGTATTCGTGTGGCCGAATGCATATAGTATTCTTGAAAAGCCAGAGAAAAAGGCTCATCCAAATTGTCCCACCCCCCAAATATTTGGTTTCTTATACTGTATTCAGAAGTCTTTTGCAGATGGGGGAACAACGTAGGCTGAAAAATGAAAAAAAAAGGTATAGTGGCCGTCAAAATCAAGAGATAAAGAAAGCATCAAGACCATTGGATTGCAATCAATTATTGCATTGGATTGCAGTTAAGTATTTATACAATTGATTGCTAACTATCTCATCCCTCATTCCCTTGGTAAGGAAAATGAAGTGAAATCTTGTTTAAAAAAAGAAAATTTGCAAAGATTATTTTCAACTATATATCACATTGTGGCCAGCTATAAACTGAGGATATATACCAGTCCAGTACAGTGATCTCTCGATTAGCGCGGGGGTTACGTTCCAAGACCTCCCGCGCTAATCGATTTCCGCGTTATAGTGGTGCGGAAGTAAAAAACACCATCTACGCATGCGCGCCATTTTTTTTCATGGCCGCACATGCGCAGATGGTGGAGTTTGCGTGTGGGCGGCGGGGAAGACCAAGGGAAGGTTCCTTCAGCCGCCCAACAGCTGATCTGCTCCGCAGCGCAGAAGCAGCGAGGAGCCGAAGATGGGGTAAAGGCAAAGGGGAAACCCCATCTTCGGCTCCTCGCTGCTGCCGCGCTGCGGAGCGGATCAGGTGTTGGGTGGCTGAAGGAACCTTCCCTTGGTCTTCCCGCCGCCCAGGCAAAGGGGAAACCCCAAGATCGCTTGCCGCTTGCCGCTTGCCGTATTGCAGCTTGGAGCCTTGCTTCGCCTCCTTCGCTGCAATACGGCAAGCGGCAAGCGATCTTGGGGTTTCCCCTTTGCCTGGGCGGCGCTGGGGCCATGCGGAGCCGCTCATCTAGGGGGGCGTGGACCGGCAAGGTGCCCTCCGCTCTCTCTCTTTCTCTCCCTGTTACCGGTGTGGTATAAGAGAGAGAAAGAAAGAGAAAGGAGGGCGACTTGCCAGTCCACGCCCCCCTGGATGAGCGGCCCCGCATGGCCCCAGCGCCGGACTCCGCCGTTGCCTCCGCCCTTGTTCGGCTCTGCAGCTGAGAGGCCACGTCCACCCCCTCCTCGGTGTCCCCGGCACCCAGCGTCCCCACGCCGCCTCCACCTCCCGGTAATGCGCCCGACCTCTGCCTCTCTCTTTCTCTATCATATACCACGCCGGCAACAGGGAGAGAAAGAGAGAGAGAACTAGCGCGGACTTATAGAAACATAGAAACATAGAAGACTGATTATTATTTTGATTATTTTATTATTAATTATTTTTTAATTAATATTTTTTGAAAAACCGCGTTGCAGCGTTTCGCGCTAATCGAGACCGTGCTAATCGAGGGATCACTGTATCTGATTTTTTTTCATGTGATACTGTGCTTCAATGGTTCAATGGCCTAGACATTGGTATCTGAATATATATCTTTTTAACATTCATATGTTATTGTTGAAAATGTTAATAAATCTTGCAAGCCCATGTAGATGCTAAATAATAATTATTTCAAAATAGGCTTGAAATATATTAATAATGCACAGCTCCTACCTACTTGCTAAAGGTTTGTCACATGTCAATGTGACAAACCGTTAGCAAGTAGGTAGGAGCTGTGCATTTTAGGTTTATCGCTTGATAAGGTGGTTTTCATACTATTATTTTTTTAACCTCAATGAAAGATTGAGTTGTGCATGTACTTTCATAAAGCATATTATGTTGGAAATGTACAAGCATGCAATCTGCATGTAATTATCGCTGCAACATTTATCGATTTTTATCAATTGCATGAAAATAGTCTCTATAAAGTGTACAGGAATACCCAATATTTTTATATATAGGGCTATATGAACTTTATCTAAACTATGATCTCTTTTAAAACCTGCAAAACCTACTTGGATGCAAGAAGTTGATTTGGATAAAATGTAGCTAATCTCCAACATTATCAACTTCTAATTATATTTTGATACCAAGTTGGTCTCAGGTAGTCAAAAGCAATTACCAAAAGTTGGATGAATGTGTATTGAATATTTTAATTGCATATTTTAAAAATTATTCTCCATAATCAAAAAGGTATCATGAACAGCTTGTATATAGCCGATAAAAATATTCAGTTCCTTAACGAATGCTGCCTGACTAAAACATACAATAAAAAGGGGAAACAAAGGATATAAAAGAAGAATTGGAGTGAAAATTGAACTGGAAATAATTTTTTGCCTAAACATTCCTGATAAAATTAAACTTTTAAAAAGTTGAAAGTACGCTGCTTCTTCCCATCACCAACTGTTGCTGTCTGATAGAATGAATAAACCCAGAAGAGCATTCAAAGTAAACCAAGATATAATATGATATAATTTCTATATAATTTATTTTATTAATGGCAGTTCAATCCCCAAAGCTATCAAGACTAAGTTAAAGATGCTTGAGCTAATTTCTACCAATAAATTGAAAACATGACTAATTTCTGTTAGATGATGAGCTATCTGATTTATTTTTGCAAACTTTAACTTTTGTATTCTCCTTGCTTACACTGATCTTATTCCATGGCAGGGTATATCATTTGTTTCTAATAAATTTAAAAGCAGTTTTGCACTCATTGCTTTAACATTGTTGGTCAAGCCATGGTTCAAGTTTTTATTACATTCTCTCCGCCCTAAAATATTCAACTCTTCCTATTTCTTTCTTTCTTTCTTTCTTTCTTTCTTTCTTTCTTTCTTTCTTTCTTTCTTTCTTTCTTTCTTTCTTTCTGTCTGTCTGTCTGTCTGTCTGTCTGTCTTTCTTTCTTTCTTGGTTAGGAAACATTGATTTTGAACAAATTCTCTGATATTTACTGTTTCATTAATTTATTATATAATCAGATGCAATGGCAAATTTAGGAAAAGAACATTAGCATTCTGGGTACACTCCTTTAAGGATATTTTGATTGGATTATGGAAGATAAAATGTGTGTGTGTGTGTGTGTGTGTGTGTGTGTGTGTGTGTGTGTGAAGACAAAGGCCCAAGGCAATTGATGTTCAGGTTTTGCTGCAAGCATGCAGAACTAACTGGGTTTAGATTAAGGCAGTCTAATTAGTGTCATGTCAAACTGGCAGTGATCATAAGACAGGAGAGTGGGATCATTCTTGTTACCCTTGTGGTCCTTTGCCCTTAAATATAGAGCTGCATAAAGAACAATCTCCATCCTGTTAATGGAAGCAGAATATGTATAATCTGCACATGAAATGAAAAGAAAATGTGTAAGGAAATTTCTTTTTCCCATTTCCTCGTCAGAAGCTGTGAATTTTAGTGAGAATTAAAGGGAGGCTAATTCTGCAGTCATCTTCTGACCTGTCAGGTTAGTTGTCACCTCACGTCTCTCAGCCTGGGTCTTTCGCTTCTGCTTGCTGAGTGCAGCCTTTGCCAACTGACAGAAAAATACCGACCATGACAAGAAAAAAAGAACATAATGTCCTTTTCACCCATCACTACTCAAAATTGCTCAATCTTTACTGACATATTATTATACATTGTTTCTCTGGGAGAGAGGGAGAAAAAAATAATAATAAAAAGAATTCCTGATTTTCTTTTCTATAGGAAGTGTGAAACTTTCGGGAGACCAGCAACTGTTTTCCAGAACGAAAGCAATAAATAAATAATAAATTTAAAAACCCTGTAATTATTTTAAAGTGCCCATTAATATGCAATAAATTAGCCTTCAATGTGAAGAAGTTAGAGCCTCTCTGGGTGTCATTATGATGGCATGTGTGAGTGGCACCTTGGCAAAGGGGTTTGTCAGCAATTCCATTAATCCCAAAGTTGCCATGATGAAATGTTATAGTCAACATATTGCGGTGTTATTGTTAAAAAAAGACATAAAACATAAAATCACAATTGTTCCATCACATTAGGAGAGAGCTGTATCTGGTACTATAGCAAGAAACCAGAGATAAGCAATTTGGAAATGTTTACCTTTTGTGTGGGGGTGGTGGTGTTAAAATCAATGTTGTATTTTTCTTGAAATGGTCCCAAATAATGAGGAATATTCACACTATTAAACCTTCAAAAGTCTGAGACATAAAGAGGGGGGAGAGGAAGAGGACCTCTGTTTGTTTTGGAGCCATAGCAAATAAGTGTTTAGAAACAGTATGAAAACATCATAACAATAGGTAAATTTGCAATCCAGATATCGTGGGTTCTGATGCAATGCAAATATTTCATTGAACAACACTGGGGCTAGCTTATTTTATGTCCATTTCCAACCAGCCTCTGCATCAGGGAAACACATTTTTAGATACGTCTGTTTTTCAAGGTACTGACAATGGATCCCTCCTGTTGTGGATGTCATGGCCTCTCTAGGCAAACATGTATAGAGTTGGGTTGCAAGGTTACACTCTAAACAGGCTTAATTGTAGAGAAGCTCCAATAAAGGTTTACTTCCACCCAAACAAGCATACCACTGTTCAAATTGAAGGTCCTTCAGAGTCAAATCTGAAAACATTCCAAAATAATAAACTATAATTAAGTCATAAATTGCTAACATAAAATTAAATTAAAAGTGATGTTTAACTGCTTTATGCCTGTCAAGCAGTTAAACAAAAATAGCTACCATCCAAAATGTAAATCTAGTTAAAGAAAGGCAAAGAAGGTAGGAAAATGTCTATTTGTAACATCTTCAGCAAAAGAACTTTTAAGTTTAATATTTTGATCTTATGCTGCTAGATGTCAATTACTTGTTGTTCTGATCAATTGCTTCATCAAAAGAGCCTTTATTTGGAGCAAACCCAATTGCCTACTAGGCTAAAATGTTACATTTAAAAAAACCCAAACCCCTTCTGTTTTAAAGTAATGGTTTTCTTCATTATCAATAATAACACTTCCTGGAATTTCTCTCCCTCCCCTTTTGAGCGAGGCTTCGGCTATTACATCACATGACATGGGTTTTGGGGGAAAAAATCTTTCTTATCTTGTATTATGTAAAACCCAGGAATTTAGATTTTTGACACTGTGTATACTCAACATATAAAGGGCTACATTAGATGCTAACTTGTAGAATCTTGAAGAAGCTGGTTGGTTAATATAACATGATGAAAAATATTTATGTAGTTTGTTTTCTCTTCTGTCAAGCCTAGTATCTTACACATTTTTTTTCTTCC